>NW_018246348.1:13984-15219 GCF_001263595.1 Phalaenopsis equestris
ATAGAGATGGAGGTAGAAAAATATTGGGAGGGATGGAGAGTCTCTCTCTCTTAAGTAGAAAGCGGGGGAAAGTGGTAAGAAAGAGATATGGGGAGGGAGACACATAGGGAGAGAGAAAAGAGATAGGAGATAGAAGGAGAGAAAGACATCCAGAGTGTGAGAGAGATATATAGAGAGATAGAAAAAGAGAAAGGGTGAGCAAAAGAGGGAAATTGAGAGAGAGAGAGTTAAAGTGATGGATTAAAAGAGATAGACAAAGAAAGAGAGGGAGGTAGAGGAAAAATGTGAGAGGGAGGGAGGGAGCAAGAGTAAGTGAGTGAGAGAAGATGAGTAATGAAATAGAATAAGAGTGATTGAGATACAAAAGAGAGAGAAATGAGGGAGGTAGACAAAAAAAGGGAGCATGAGAGAGAATGAGAATGAGAATGAGAGATAGAGAGTGTGGTGAGAGAGAATTGTCAGAGAGAGAAAGAGAAAATGAGAGAGAAAGAGTAAGAGAAAGAGAGAGAAGTGAGGGAGGGAGAGAGGAGAGACCCTGAGAGAGAATGAGAATGAGGGATAGAGGAGGGAGAGAATTTTCATTCTTTCTTCTCTCTCCCTCTCTCTTCCTTCCCTCGAGAGAGCATCTTTGCACATTCTCTCTCTCTTGCATTCTCAATCATGCTCTCGCCCTCCCTCCTATTCTTAATTATGCTCTCTTTCACTCTCTCACATTCTCTCATGGTTCATCCCCATCTCTCTCCTTGTTCCTCTCATTCTATCTCTCTATATCTCTTTTCATCTCTCTTGCTTTCTCTCACTCTCCATTTCTTTCTCAACCTCTCATTTTTACTTCTCTTTTTCCCTTTACCACTTATCGCCCTTTCTTTGTCACTTTCTGTCCCTTTACTTCGCGTACTCTCACTCCCTCCCTCTCATTCTCTCTCCTATTTTTTCTTCTTTATTACTTTTTTAGCCTCTTATCTCTCTCCCTCCTAATTTTTTTGCTTTTACCATCACTCTATCATTTGCTCTTTTTAACTTTAACTCCTTCTCTCACTCACTCTCTCCCCTACATGCTATCTCTCATTAGTTCTCTTTCTCCCTTCCTCCCTCTACCGTCCCTCTCTAGCACTCTTACTCTTCTCTCTCTTATGCTTCTCTTTCCTCTTCTCTTTCTCTCACTCCCCCTCTCTCTCTCACTCTCTCATTAGAAGGGTGAGAGAGTGGAAGGGATAGGACCTATCTCTCTCCTT
>NW_018246348.1:15267-16391 GCF_001263595.1 Phalaenopsis equestris
CTCTCAATCTCTCTATCTCTCTTTCCCTTTCCTTCTCTATCTCCCTATCTCACATTCTTCCTCTTACATCATTCTCCACGTCTCTTATGCTCTCTAATATTATTATCCTTCTCCATCTCACTTTTCCCTCTATCTCATTCTCTTTCTTTTATTCTCTCTCCCACACTCTCAATCTCTCGCTCACTCATCTCTTTCTTACTCTATTTTTTCTCTTGACTCTCACTTGGTCACATTCTTCCTCTCTCTACATTGCTCTCTTACTCACACTCTTCTCTATCCCCTTATTTGATATCTCCTATTTTCATTCTCTCATTCTTTCTCACTCTCCCTCTCTAGCACCCCCTCCCTCTCTAACTCTCCCTCTCCCTCTCTCTCATTATCTCACTATCTCTCTCTCTCATAATCCCTTCATGTATTTCGTTATTCTCTCTCCCATCTCTCTTATCTTTCCCTCCCCCCTATCAATATCTCTTTATAGCTCATTCTCTCACTCTTCTCTTCTTTTATCTCTTTCAATCTCCCCTCCCTCTCTTCTGCTATTTTATCCCTTCCACTATTTCAAACCCTCCTTTTCTCTCAATTATTTATCAGTCTCTTTGTCTCTTTTCCTTTTTCCCTCTCACACACTCTCTCTTGCTCTCCTTCTCCCTCTCCATCCATCCCTCTTCTCCCTTGATGTTATAAGATAGAGATGAGAGAGAGAGTGGGGGTGAGAAAAAATATTAACAGGATAGAATGAGTGATAAATGGAGAAGTAAGAGAGATAGGCTGATAGAGAGAGTGGGTGGTAGAGAGGAAGGAATACAGAGAGGATGAGAGAGAGTGTGTAAGAGAAAGTGTGAGAGGGAGGGAGAGAGAGGTGTTTCGCTTCATATCTTGCTCTATTTGTTATTTCTATCACTCTCTCCCTTCCGTTCTCATGCTCCCCTTCTCACTCTTCTCTCTCTCTCCCTCACACACTTTCCTCACTCTTTATCTCTCCCCCTAACCTCTCTATTTCTATCTTTACTTATGTCTCTATCTCGTTTTCTATTATTATCCTTCTTCTCCCACTCTCTCACTCTTTTTGCATCCCACCATCCCACTTACATTTTATCCCACCCTCCCACTTACTTATTGTTATC
>NW_018246348.1:16663-18299 GCF_001263595.1 Phalaenopsis equestris
GGTGGAAAAGAAAGGGAGGCAGGCTTTCCCTCTCTCTCTCTCTCTGTCTCTTATTTTACCTCTCTCTCACTCTCTTCTCCCGCCCTATTTTACCTTCTCTTTACCTCTCTCTCTCCCTCGCTTCTCTCACTCCATTTATGCTTCTATCTTTCCTCTCCCTCTATCTCTCCCTTTCTTCTCTCACACTTTCCCTTCATCTTTCTCTTTCTACTTTTCTCTCTAACAAATACTCTCCTTACCACTCCATTTTTCTCAATCTCTCTCCCTACACTCCCCCTCCCTCTTGTATTATTAATCTCTTATGTTCTCTCATTTTTTGTATCTCATATGTTCTCTCTTGCTTTTTGTGTTGTTCTCTTCTCTATCTCACTCACTCTTCTCTTGTTCTCTATCTCTCTCTCACTCTCAATCTCTTCATCTCTCCCACTATCTTTCTCTCTTGCTTGCTCTCTCTTTCTTACTCTTTCTTCTATATCTCTGCTCTTTATCATCCCCTCTCTATCTTTCATGCTCTTTCTCTCTCTCTCTCTCTCTCTCTCTCTCAACCTCTTCCCTCTCTCGCTAGCTCTCATTCTTTATCGCTCTCCTTGATGTATCACCCTCTAATTCCCTCTCTCTCCTTCCTCTCTCACTGTCTACCTATCTTATTCTACTTATCTCTCTAAAACACACTCTCCTCTCCATTTCTCTCATTCTCTCACCTTACTGCTCTCTTTATCCCTCCCTCATTCCATCTCCCACCCTCTCTTTATTTATCTCTTATATTCCCTCTCTACCTCTCACTATATATATGTATCTCTCCTACTCTATCTTGATTTCTCTCACACTCCATCCCTCCCTCCCTCCCACCTCTCCCTCTCTCTTGTACTATCTATCTCTTATGTTCTCTCTTTCTTGTTGTATCGTTCTATTCTCTCTGTCTCTCTCACTCAATCTCTTGTTCTCTATCTCTCGCTCTCTTGATCTCTTCATCTCTTCCACTATCTTTCTCTCTTGCTTGCTCTCTCTTACATAATCTTTTTTATTTATGTATGCTTTCTCTCTCCCCCTCTGTATCTCTCAACCTTTATCTCTTTCTTTCAACCTCTTCTCTCTCTTAGTAACTCTCATTCTTGGTCACTCTCCCTCGTGTATCACCCTCTAACTCTTGCACTCTCCCTCCTCTCTCACAATCTTTCTCTCTCTACCTTGAACATTGTTTAGTTAACTCTCAACACTGAGAGAGAGAGCTAGAGAGAGTGATTGAAGAAGACATAAGTGAGAGAAAATGAGAGGTACACAGAAAGGTGAGATAAAGAGATGGGACAGAGGAAAATGAGTAGGGCATCTATTTCTTGCTATGTATCTCTCTTGGTTTTTCTCCTACTTCCTTTCTCTTATACTTTTTTTTCTCTCCATCTTATTTTGTTTCTATCGCACACATACACACACAATCTCTCTTGTTTTCTCTCTCCCTCGAACTCTAACCATCAATATCCCTCTATCTCTCACACTTTCCATTTACTCTCTCTTGATACTCTCTCTCCCCTACCTCTCCCGACCTCTCTCCATGTTCCTCGTTGTCTCTTTCTATCTATCTATGAATCCCATTTTATCTTTCTGTCTCTCACCAACACTCCCTCCTCTCTCTCTCTCT
>NW_018246348.1:20240-21752 GCF_001263595.1 Phalaenopsis equestris
GTGTGATGTGTGTGAGTGAGAGAGAGACAAGAGTGAGCGAGTGAAAGAGATAAGTAGAGAATAAAAGAGGGATAATGAGAATGAGAGGGAGATAGAGGAGCAGAAAGCGAGTGTGTGTTTGTGTGCAAGAGAAATGGGAGATAAGGAGAGAGAGATTTGAAGTGAGTCGAGCGAGTGAGCAAGAGTAATAGAGTGAGAGAATAGGAAGAGACACAAGTGTGGAAGGATAGAGCATGTGTGAGAGTGAGAGGGAGAGGGAGACGGAGAGGCAGAAGGAAGAGGGATGAAAAGTAGAAAAAGAGAGATATAAATAGATAGCGTGAGAGAGAAGAGAGAGGATATGAAAGCAGGAAGTGTATAGATAAAAGGTAGAGGGTATGAGAGAGAGGGAGGGAGGGCGAGAGAGATGTGGGGATAGAGAGAGAGGGAGGGAGGGCGAAAGAGATGTGGGGATAGAGAGACTTAATGAGTGTGAGAGGGGGAGAGAGAGTGTGAGAGAAGCGAGGTAAGAAGTGACAATGAGTGTGGGGCCAAGAGAGAGAAATGGATAGAGGGAGAGAGTATAAGAATGAGAGTGAGAGAGGCAGTTAGTATGGGAAACATAATGAAGGGAGAGAACAAGGAGCGAGGGACTGAGAGAGAGAGAAGAGAAAGTGATAAGTGAGGGGGAAGAGGGAGAGGTACTAAGTGAGTGAGGGTAGGTGGTAGTGAGAAAATGTGAAAAGAGAGAGGAGATAAAAAGAAGTAGTAGATAGAGAGACTGAAAGATTGAGCATTATTGTTGTTCTCTATGCACTCTCTTTTTCTTTATATTCCATCTCTCACTCTGTCTTATATCCCTAATTTTACCTTGCAATTTTTCTCATATTTCTCTCTCTCTCTGAATCTCTCTCGCTCACTGTCTCTCTATCACTCTCTCTTTCTCCTTTTATCTATCTCCCACTCTCTCTATTGCTCTTGCTTGCCCACCTCTCCTCATTCTCTCTATCTCAACATGTCTCTTTCTTGGTCACATTCTACAACCCTACCTTATTAACTTTTTTCTCTCTCCCTATCTTTATTCTCTCAATCCATCCAGACATAGCGTGTGTGTGGAGTGAGGGATTAGAAGATAGCTCCCTCTCTCTTTCTTAAAATATCAACCTATCACCATCTCCTCTCTCTTCTCTCTCTTATGCTCTTGCTGCCTCTCCCACCTTCCCTCACTGATTTCCTCTTTCTCCCCCTGTCTTGGTCCATTACTTTCTTTTGCTCCCTTTAAATTATAGATAAAGAGAGAGAAAGAAGGAAGAAAGTGGAGAGGTTGAAAAGGATATAGCTACACTGCGGGTGTGAGAGAGAAAGAGTGAGAGAGAGAAAGAGGGTGAGGATGAGAGTTTTGAACGGAGGCTAAAAGGGAGTGAAGGATGGGGAGATAGATAATGAGAGGGAGTTACAGGGATGGAGGGGAGATTAGGGGAGAATAGAATGAGAGAGAGATAAAGAAAGAAAGGGAAAGCGAGACACTGAGAG
>NW_018246348.1:22225-23609 GCF_001263595.1 Phalaenopsis equestris
AAGAGAAAAGAAGAATAGAGAGAGCTATAGAGAGGTAGAGAGTGAAGGAAGAGAGAGATAGAGAGTGAGAGGAGAGTGAGAGAGAACAATGGAGAGAGATGGACAGAGTTAGAGAGAGTGAGATAGAAGACAAGGAAGGTGGTTGAGATGGAGAGAGGATGAGAAAGAGGGAGATGGATGGAATGAGAGATGGAGAGAGAGGAGGAAAGGAGAGGGAAGGGGAGAGAGGAGGAGGGATAAAGAAAAGGAGAGAGAGGGATGGAAAGAGGGAGAGTGAGCGATGAAGGGGTGGAGAGGGAGAGCATGAGGTAGAGAAGTGAAGTAGAAGAGAGATATAGAATGAAAGAGTGAGGAAGGGAGAGAGAGTGAGAGAGATGCAAAGTTAAAGAGAGGAGAGCACAAGAGAGAAAGTGAGATAGAAAGAGTGAGAGAGATTATAAGGGAGAAATGCTGATATAAAGAGTGGGTAAGATAGAGAATAAGAGAGATAAGGGAGGAGGAGAGATAAAGTGAGAAAAAAATGACAGTGAGAGAAGAATTTATTAGAGAGAGAAAGTAAGAGAAGAAGAGAGAGAGATTGAAAGAGAGTGTTAGAGTGAGAGAGAGTTAGAGCACATGAGATAGAGAATGAGAGAGTTAAAGTGGGAGATGGAGAAGGAGAGAAATAAAGAGAGAGAGGGGGATAAATAGAGAAGAGGGAGAGAATGAAAGTCTCCCTCTTAAAATCTTAATAACTCTCTTATTCCCTCCAACTCCTCTCCCTCTATTTTCTATCTCTTATGTTTTCTCAGTGTCTCACACATCTAATTCCTCTTTTATCTCTCTCCTGCACACCCTCCCTCTTCACTCTATCTTTCAATCTCTCTCTCAATGTTTCTTACTTGCTCTATGTTTAACTCCATATCTCTCCTACACTTATTCTGCCTCCATCCTCACTCTCTCTCTTTCTCTTATGTTCTCTCCTTCTCCCTTCTCTCATTCTATTTCTCATCTTCTCTCATTCTCTCTCTCTTTCTCTCACCTCTCTCTCTCTCTCTCACTCTCCTCTCTCTTTATAACACAACCACTTTATCTACTCTTTCTTTCCTCCCTCTTCTTAGCCTTCTTTATCTCCTGTCCTCTCTCACTTCTCTCTCCCCTTCTCCCCTCCTATCCCTCTACCTCTCTTTCTCTTTATCTCTTTCTTATTCTCATTCCCTCCCTCCATTCTTCCCTCACTCCATTCTCTTCATCACACACTCTCTCTCACATACTACCTCCATCACTTGCACACTTGCGTTGCTCTCTCACACTTGATATATCTTTCCCTTTCCCTCTCCCTCTCTCTTTCTCTTTTTTACTCACCTCTCTCTTTCTCTCTTGCTCTCTTGTTAAACCTCTCTAT
>NW_018246348.1:28892-30045 GCF_001263595.1 Phalaenopsis equestris
AAAAAATAGAATGAGAGATTACAAAAAAGAGACAGAGAACAATAAGATAGATAAGAGCGGGAGAGGGAGATGAAGAACAAGAAGAGGAGGTGAGTGAGGGAGGGAGAGTAGTAGTGAGAGAAAGAGAGAGAGAGAGAGGAAGATTAAGAGACTGAGAGAAGAAGAAGAGCATTAGAGGATGAGAAAGAGATGAGGAGAGAATAGAGGTGAAGAGAATGGGAGATAAATCTCTCTCATTATCTCACTAACCTCCTTCCTTGAGAGATAAAGAGGGTGAAGTGCTATAATGTGAAAGAGAGGAGAGAAAGCTAGATAGAGAAAAAGGGGGATAGAAATAGCTTTCTTTTATTAGAAGAAGAGAGAGTGCATGGGAAAGAAAGAGAAGATATGAGAGAAAAAAAATTACCCTCTCATACTCTAAATCTTGCTTTCTCCCTTTTCCCTCTCTCTTTCTTTCTACACTCTATTTTGCTCTTGCTCTCTTGATCTTTTTATCTCTATCTGTCATCTGCACTACCACTCTCTCTCTTCACTTTCACCATTTCTCAATCAATTTCTTTTTTCTCTCACTCAATCTCTCTTAAGAGATAGGGAGAGTGAGAGAGATAGGGGAGAGAGAAAATAAATAGAGAGGGAGAGGGAGAGAGATATTGAGAGAGAAAGAGAGAGGAGAGAGAGAGAGGGAGGGAGGAATAAACATAGAGAGGGAAAGCTAGAGAAAGCTGAAGAGAAAGAGCGAGAGAGGCACTAACTACGAAAGAGATGGAGGTATACTCTCCTTATCTCCTTACCTCCCTCCAACCCTCTCTTGTCTCTTCTTCTTTCTCTATTTCATTCTTTATTTCTTTCTTCCTCTCACTCACGCACTCTCTTTGTCTCTATATCTCTTTTTCTTTCCCTCTGAGAGATCGAGAGAGGGAGGGACAGAGGGAGAGAGAGAGATGGAGAGCTAGAGAAAGAAAATCAGAAAAGATCAAGCAAGTGAGATAAGGGGGTATGTGATTTCAAAAGAGAGAGAATACATGAGAGGGTTAGACAGGGAGAGAGTTAAAGTGGTAGAGAAGGTGAGAGGAGAGAGATAATATAAGCATCTCTCTCCATTTTTCTCTCTCTCTCACTTTGTCTCACTCTATCTCTCTTTCTCTCATTTCTC
>NW_018246348.1:30786-34619 GCF_001263595.1 Phalaenopsis equestris
CTCTCTCTCTCTCTTCCTCTTTCTCATCATGATGATGAGAGTAAGAGTTAGGAATGAGACATGAGGGAGACAAATGGAGAGAGTTAACTAAAGAATGATCAAGGTAGAGAGAGGCAGACAATGAGAGAGGAGATATAGTACAAGAGTTAGAGAGTAACACATGAGGGAGAGTGATAGAGAGAGTTAGTGATAGAGGGAAGAGGTTGAGAGAGGGAGATAACACCTGAGAGATAGAGAGGGGGCGAGAGAGAGGAGAGATAAAGAAGAAAGAGTAAGAAAGCATGACCAAGGATGAGAAAAAGATAATGAGAGAGATGAAAAGATTGAGAGAGATAGAAATGAACGATACAACAAGTAAGAGAGAACATAAGAGGTACAAAAAAATATGAGAAAATATAAGAGATAAATAATACATGAGTGAGGGAGAGGAGGGAGGGATGGAGGGAGGGAGGGATGGATGGTGAGACAAAGCTAGAGAGAGTGGGAGAGATAGATATAGATATAGAGAGTGAGAGGTAGAGAGGGAGAGAGAGAGAGAGAGAGAGAAACAAAGAGAATGTGGGAGAAAGAATGAGGGAGGGAGACACAGAGCATCATGGGAAAAGGATGAGAGAAATGGAGAGGTAATGAGAGAGTGTTTTAGAGAGAAGTAGAAAGAGAGAGGCAGACTATGAGAGAGGAGGGAGAGAGCAAGAGTTAGAAAGTGATACAAGAGGGAGAGTGACAAAGAATGAGAGATAGTGAGAGAGGAAAAAGGTTGAGAGAAAAAATAAAGCTTGACAGATAGGAGAGTAGAGATAAAGAAGAGGAGAAAGAAGGAGAGAGCAAGCAAGAGAGAAAGATAGTGAGAGAGAGGAAGTGATTGAGAGAGCGAGATAGAGAACAAGAGAGTGAGAGAGAGAGAGAGAGAAGAGAACGATATAGCAAGCAAGAGAGAGAATATAAGAGATACAAAAAATATGAGAGAACATAAAAGTTAGATAATACAAGAGAGGGTGAGGGAGGGATGGAGAGTGAGAGAAATCAGGAGACAGTTTGAGAGATAAATAAACAGAGTGAATGAGGGGTAGAGAGGGAATGAGAGAGAAAGAGAGGAAACAAAGAGAGGGTGAGAGGGTGAATGAGGGAGGGAGAAAGAGACTTAGGGAGAGAGAATGAAAGAAATGGTGAGGTAAGGAGAGTGTGGAGATAAAAAAGTAGAGAACAAGAGAGAAAGGGAGAGAGTAGAAAGAAATAGAGAGAGAGATGAGGGAGAAATTAAGAGTTAGAGCGGCAGAGAGATTTTCCTTCATTCACCTCTTATCTTTATGTATCTTAGTAGGGAAACTGTGAATTGAATGGGTGAGAGATAAAGGGTTGTGAGAGAGGGACGTGGATAGTGTACGGGAGGGAGGGGCGAGAGAGAGAGAGAGTAAGTGAAAGATAGAGAGGAGAAGAGATAACCCATCCTCTTCTTCCTCTATCTTCCTTCCCTCTCACTTCTCTCTATCTCGTTGTCCCTCCATCCACCCATGTACCTCTCCTTACTTTACTCTCTCTTCAGGGAGAAAAAGATAATGAGAGTGTGTAGGAAGGAAACATAATGAGTACAATGAGAGTATGAGAGAAGAGGGAAAGTGACAAAGTGTGGGAGATACTGAGTGGAGAATTGAAGGAGAAGGAGAGATATTTCTCTCAATCACTCACATGCACACTCTTCACTCCCTCTTTGAACTCTACTTATCCTTTCCCATCGCTCTTTAAATCTCTCAATTACTCTCTCCCTCTTTCTCTCTTCTCTTAATATCCCAACTTCTCTCACATTCTTGCTCCCTGCCCTCACTCCTCACATACACGCACTCTCTCTCTTAGTTCCTCTCTCACCCTCCCTCCCTCTTTTCTCTTTCTCTCCCCCTCTCTGTCTCTCTTTTTCCCTTTCCCAAACTCTTTTTCTCTCTCACTTTATCTCTCTATCCTAGCTATATCTCTCTCTTAGCCTCCCTCCCATTTTAACTCTCTCTCACTCTCTCTTACCCTTGCACTTTTTCCCATATTTCTCTCTCTCTCTCTCTTAATCTCTAATCTCTCTCCCTCACTTTACAGAGGCAGTGAGATAGATCGAGAGAGAAATAAAAGATAGTAAGAGAAGTGAGAGTCAAGG
Organism: Phalaenopsis equestris; assembly: GCF_001263595.1. Taxonomy (NCBI): domain Eukaryota; kingdom Viridiplantae; phylum Streptophyta; class Magnoliopsida; order Asparagales; family Orchidaceae; genus Phalaenopsis; species Phalaenopsis equestris. The sequence continues at coordinate 32,927 of NW_018246348.1, forward strand.
AAGTGGGAGAGGGAGAAAGGGAGGAAGGGAGAGTCAGTGAGAGTGTTGGGATAGAGAGAGAAGGAACGACCTCACTCATTCCCACTCTCTTTATTTCTTTATCTCACTATCTCTCTTTGCATCTCTCTATTCTTTTCTCTCACTCTCCCTCCCTTACTCTTACCATTCATCTCTCTCATACTAACAAACTCACTCTCTCCAACTCTCTTTCTTTTTCTCCTCCCTCTCTTTCTACTGTCTCCTTTATCTCTCACCCTCTCTCTCTTAAACTCCTTCCCATTTTTACTTCTCACATGATAGAGGAAGGAAGGGATACAGAGATAATCAAATAGAGTTAGAGAGAAATAAATGATAGTGAGAGAACTGAGAGTCGAAGAAGTGGGAGTGGGAGAATGGGAGAAAGGAAAGGAGAGTCATAGAGAGTGGAGGGATAGAGAAGAGGGAAAGTAAGAAGGAGAGAAAGAGAGACAATGAGAGAGAGGTGGAGAGAATAGGAGATGGGGCAGGGAATGAGAGAGACTGTGAGAGAATTACAAAGGTGGAGAAAAAATTTAGATGGTGTGAGAGAGCAAGAGAGTCTAAGCGAGTGAGAGAGAGTGAGAGACTAAGAGAGAGGGAAGCAGATAAAAAAGTGTATGTCTGAGAGAGAACATAGAGAGAGATAGAGAGTTAAAAAGAGAAAGAGACAAAAGTGGGGAGAGAAAGTGTGTGTGTGAAAGAGAAAGAAAGGATGCTAAAGAGACTGAGGAGAAGAAAGACTGAGAAAGAGGGAGAGAGTGAGATAGAGAGAAGAGAGAGGTAGTAAGGGAAGGAAAAAGAAAGGAAGCTAAAGACAGTGATGGAGAGAGAAAAAAGGGGAGCTAGACTAAGATATGAGAAAGAAGAAACAAAGCAAATAAGAACATTTTTGCTACATATATATTGAGAAAAGAGAGCGACAAAGAATAAGAGAGAGAGAGCATTAGGAGGATAGATTAACAGAGAGAGAAAGAGAGATAACAATAAAGGAGAGATAGAGAGAAAGGGAGAGAGATGGAGAACAAGATAAAAGAGAGAAATACAGAGAGTGAAAGTGGAGATGATGAAGGATAGTGCTAGAATGGGAGAGAAAGAGTTTCTAGGACCGATGTGAGTGAGAGAGACAAGGGAGAGAGAACTAAAGATATCATGATAGAGAAGATTGTTAGAGAGAGTGAGTGAGAGAAGGTGGGGTAAAGAGTGTTGACTTGTGTGTGAGAGAAAGTGAGTGAGTGAGAGTGGGATAAAGATAGAAACGGATAGCTAAAGAGAGCAAAAGAGAAAGTGTTAGAGACAAGTAAGGAAAGAGATGGAATCTCTCATTCCCTCTAACTCTATCCCTATCCATCTTTATCCCACCATCCCTCCTCTTCTCTCACTCACTTTTTCACCCTCTCTCTCATTTACTCCTCCTATCTCAATGTTAAAATCTCTCCCCTCCCCCTTTATTTGTTGCTCTATCCCTCTCTCTCCCTGTATCTCTCGCACTTACCTCTTAGTTTTTCTCTCTTTCTCTTACTTTCTTGCTTCCTCTCTTACTTTCTTATTTGCTTTGTTTCTTCTTTCTCATATCTTAGTCTAGCTCCCCTTTTTCCTTCTTTCACTTCCCTCTTTCTCTTTCCATTGATCTCTATCTCAATCCTATTGCTCTTGCTCAATCCTATTGCTCTTGCTC
>NW_018246348.1:34935-38729 GCF_001263595.1 Phalaenopsis equestris
GCTAGACTGAGGCAGAGAGTGCAAGCTAGAGGTGAGAGGGGGGTGTGAGGGAGGGAGGGAATGAAAGAGAGAGACATGCATGAGAGATTACAGTAAACTTGGAATAACTTCTTTGGAGAATAATCATCCTTTTTCTTTTCTTAAGGTGTTTGTATAACTTGAAAATCTGCTGGTTTGGAAAAGCTTGAAAGTCCTTTTAGTCCTTGATCCATAGAGATTTGGAAGCTTGAGAATGAAGCTCAAACATGGAGGATTAGAGAGAGATAATGAGTGAGGGAGCAAGAGAAGGGTGGGAGAGGGACAATGAGGAAAAGAGCAAGTGAGAGAGACAGATAAAGCAATTGGAGGTGAGAGAGTGAAAGGAAGGCTTGGACAAAGTGAGGAAGAGATTGAGAAATAAGTAGACAGAGAGAGTGAGATAAATTAAGAGAGAGCGAGAGAGAACATGAGGGAGATGGAGTAATGAGAGATATAAAGAAGTTAAAAAGAACAAGAAATAAATAGGAAAAAGAGAGATTTAGAGAGAAAGAGAAAGAGATATTGAGGGAAACATGAGGTAGGTAGAGTAAAAAGAGAGAAGGAGAGAGAGTAGAGAAAGTATGTGACAATGGCTCACTCTCTCTTTCTCATTATCTCTCTTTAACTCTCTCTTTCTCTTTCTCTTTAACTCTCTCATTAGGAAGAAGGTAGGGGAAGGGGAATGAGAGAGAATGAGGGAGAGTGAGAGGGACATAAAGAGAAAGTTGGAGAGAAAAATGAAATGAAACAATGAGAGAGTGTGTGTGTGAGAGAGATAATGAGAGAAACAGTGAAAGAAATAGCAAGTGACCCTATCTCACTCACTATTAGCATTTGTTTTCTCTCAATCACTCTCTATTTTCTTATCCCCTATCTCTCTCAAACTCTTCTCATTTTCCCTCTCTCTTCTCTCGTTGTCCCTCTCTCATTTTCTTTCACTCTTTCTCTCTAGATAGATCGATAGAGTGCTTGTGTGTGTGAAAGAGAGAGAGGTGAGAGAGGAAAGTGAGATTTTGAGAGTGAAGCAAAGAGAGAGAGAGAGAGAAAGAAAGAGATAGGGTGGAAAGAAAATGATGAAAGAAGAGAGGGAGGAGGGGCAAGAAGGTAGGGTGGAAGAGAGAAAAGTGCAGTAGATATTGGGATAGAGAGAGAGAGAAGGATAAAAAGATAAATATAGATGAGGGAAGAGAAGGATAGAAATTTAGAGGGTGAGCAAGTGAAGAGCAATAGAATGGAGAAATAATGATTATGAGAGGTGAGGAAGAGAGAAGAGAGAGAAAGAGAGCTGACACAAGTGGGAGTGAGAGAAAAGGCATAGGAGGGAATATAGAATAGAGAGAAAAAAAATGAGAGTGAGAAAGAGATAGCGGGAGCGTGAGGACGTGAGTGGGTAGTGAACGAGAGAAGAAAATGGTGATGATAGGAAGAGAGAGAGAGAGCTAGTGAGACACTGTCCCATTTTACTCACCCTCCCTCCCTTTCTATCCCTCACTCCTGCTCTCTTCCCCTCAGTCTATCTATGATCCTCTCGTCACTTGCTATCGCCCTCCCTCTCTCCTCTTCTGCCTCTCTCTGCCCATTCCTATCCTTCTCTTTCTTTTGCTCGTTATCTATCTCTATTATGTGTGAGGATGAAAGAGTTTAGAGAGAGGAGGAAGGGGGAGGAGTGAGAGTGAGGGACAGAGAGGGACATGAAGGGAGAGAGGTGTGTGTGTGTGTGATAAAGAGATTAAAATGGGAGAGAACGAGGTATAGGGATAAGAAGAGGGTGAGAGATAGAGACAAAGAAAGAGACAGTGAAAGAGAAAGAGAGGGAGCGAGAAAGAGAGAGTGGGAGTTATGTAAAGAGAGAGGTTGATAGAACAAAAGGTACAAAAGAGAGTGAGAGAGAGGGGAGAGAGCAAGAGGGAGTGAGAGAGAGAGTGGGAGAGGATTAGAGGGGAGAGAAATTGAGAGGTTTAACAAGAAAGCAAGAGAGAAAGAGAGAGGTGAGTAAAAAAGAGAAAGAGAGAGGGAGAGGGAAAGGGAGAGATATATCAAGTGTGAGAGAGCAACATAAGTGTGCAAGTAATGGAGGTAGTATGTGAGAGAGAGTGTGTGATGAATATAATGGAGTGAGGGAATGAAGGAGGGAGAGAATGAAACTAAGAAAGAGATAGAGAGAATGAGAGGTAGAGGGATAGGGAGTTGGAGAGGGAGAGAGAAGTGAGGGAGGGCAGGAGATAAAGATGGCTAAGGAGAGGGAGAAAAGAAAGAGTAGATAAAGTGGTTGTGTTATAAAGAGAGAGCAGACTGAGAGAGAGAGGTGAGAGAGAGAGAAAAAAGAGATAGAGAGAATGAGAGAAGATGAGAACATAAGAGAAAGAGAGAGAGTGAGGAGGGAGGTAGAATAAGTGTAAGAGAGATATTGAGATAAACATAGAGCAAGTAAGAAACATTGAGAGAGAGATTGAGAGATAGAGTGAAGAGGGAGGGTGTGCGGGAGAGAGATAAAGAGGAAGTAGATGTCTAATAAGTGATAGAGAAAAGACGATGAGTTGGAGGGAATTTATTTCTATTTCTCCCCCTCTCTCCCTCTTTATTTCTCTCATTCTCCCTCTCCCACTTTAACCCTCTCATTCTCTCTCTCATGTGCTCTAACTCTCTCTCACTCTAACACTCTCACACACTCTCTCTTTCAATCTCTCTCTCTTCTTCTCTTACTTTCTCTCTCTAACTAACACATTCTTCTCTCACTGTCATTTTTTTCTCTCACTTTATCTCTCCTCTCTCTTATTCTCTCTTATTCTTTGTCTTACGCACTCTCTATATCAGCATTTCTCCCTTATAATCTCTCTCACTCTTTCTCTCTCACTTTCTCTCTTGTGGTTTCCTCTCTCTAGCTTTGCATATCTCTCACTCTCTCTCCCTCCCTCACTCTTTCTTTCTATATCTCTCTTCTATTTCACTTCTCTGCCTCATGCTCTCCCTCTCCACCCCTTCATCGCTCAATCTCCCTCTTTCCATCCCTCTCTCCTTCTCTTTATCCCTCCTCCTCTCTTCCCTTCCCTCTCCCTTCCTCCTCTCTCTCCGTCTCTCATTCCATCCATCTCTCTCCTTCTCATCCTCTCTCTATCTAAACCACCTTCCTTGTCTTCTATCTCACTCTCTCTAACTCTCTCCATCTCTCTCCATTGTTCTCTCTCACTCTCCCCTCACTCTCTATCTCTCTCTTGCTTCCGGCACTCTCTACCTCTCTCTAGCTCTCTCTATCTTCTTTCCTCTTATCTCTCTCTCTTACTCTCTCTCACTGTATCTCCCTCACACTCCTCTCTATCTCCCTATCTCTCTCTTTCTACCTCTCTTACTCTATGTTTCGCTCTCTACTTCACTCTCTATGTCTCCCTTTAGTTATCTTTTGTTCCTCTTACTGTCCTCCACTCCTGTCCTCCACTCTCTCTCGATACCTATTTCCCTTTCTCACTTTATTTCTAACCCTCTCTTTCTCTCTCTTCGTCCCTCACTCGCTCTCTCTAACTCACTAAATTCTCTGACTCCATTTAACCTCTGCTCACTCTTTTACTCGCTTCTCTCTCATCTTTATCTCTTTCTCAACCATCCTTTCTCACTTACAATCTCGCTCTCTTTGTTCAGTCTCTCACTTTTTTTTCTCTTTCAGTCTCTCTTGCTCTATCAATCGTTCTCTTTTCTCTTTCTTTATTAATATTTTATATTCTATCTGTCATTCTCCATCTCGCTCTTTCTCCCTCTCTCTACCCTACCCTCTCTAACACTCT
>NW_018246349.1:0-317 GCF_001263595.1 Phalaenopsis equestris
TTAATTTTTTTCTTTGAAAGATTTACATATAAGACCATGAATTTAGATTGTAGATCGTTGATCGCTCGGAAATCGATTCAAATTTTGACTCAGAATGAGATAAGATTGAAATAAATGAGCAAAAATATGAGCTAAAGTTTTGAATCAAAATTTTTCAAGTCAATTTCGAGTCATACATGAATCAGCTCGAGCTAACTCGAGATTGGCTCTTAGTATGTTTTTTTATTTTTAAACATTTTATATATCATGTTAAGAATAGTTGAATATAACAAATCACGAGCTAATTGAAAACCGATTTTCCGCTAGAATAGATCCAA
>NW_018246350.1:0-820 GCF_001263595.1 Phalaenopsis equestris
ATTCATAAACTATCAAATATTTTATACTAATTTATTAAAAGATTAATTGATGTGCATATTATCTTATATTTCCTTATATTACTACAGTTTATGAGTATGAGTATTCACTATTTTGGCTAGTTTACTGTTATTTTAAACAAACTTTTTAGATGTAATGATAACAATATAAGAGAAAATACTTGTAGAAGATGAGAATAACCTATAATGAGAATATTTAATTATAGTTTTGATAATCAAATTAAAGTAACTTAAATATTTAAAATAAAAGTTTACAATCAACAATTAAAATAATATAATTAATTAAAATATTGATTAAACCTAATTAATGATATGCTTAAAATTTTATTCTTTATTTTAGATAGCTAACTATTAGAGACAAGAATAAGTGTGTTTATAGATTGTTGACCTCAATTTTTCGTGAGGTCTAGTATTCCTCGTAGGAGTTAGGATCTAGCCTTAGGGGTCTTCCTGCGACTATCTTAGAACCTTAGAAGTGGGACCCGTCTCATTCTAGAAATTCAACCCGCTTCGGTACTCCTTTGTGGTTTCGCCACTTAGAAGGATGAAACCAACATGAGGAAACCCAAAAGGGATTCCCTATAGGACCTTCCTGAGCCTTAAGGTGGCCTTTTGCACAATTTTGCACTCCCGCGCACAAAACTTCGCAATTCGGAGTGTCGACGTATCCGATCGCCGCAATTCACATTGTCTGCATTGTTACTTGTCGAATGCTCAATTAAACCTTTTAGGACGATCGACCGCGGTTCGAAATTTTGTGAAATTTGATTTTCGACGCATTTTTGACCCGATTGTCGACGAC
>NW_018246351.1:0-2447 GCF_001263595.1 Phalaenopsis equestris
CTTTAATTTCACAACTCCTCTCATTAAGTTATGGTTCTGCCACTGATGATAAGTAAGATAATAAACGAGTCGAGCTTAGGCGTACTCAATCTATATTCGTATTCTGCTCATTTTGAATTTGTTTGTTCGAATATAGCTCTTGTTTGAAATTGCTCGTGAATAGCATATTGTTCTTCAGTTCAAAACAGATTCAATTTCTTCATTTTTAGCTCATGTTAATCTTGAAATGAGATCCCACGGCTTAAAAATTGGAAAATTTACATACATAGCCCTCAATATTTATGCATTTACTTTTATATCACACTCAAACTTTGATTTTTACATGATAAACACCCTAACCTTTGTATGCAAAGGTGGATTACACTGTTTTCACTTTTTAATATATACAAATAAGCGCTTACAATGTAGAAATCAAAGTTTGGGTGTGAGATAAGAAAATGCAAAAGAATTGGGTGCTCTGTATGTAAATTCCCCTAAAAATAACAGTTTTTATTATTTTAATATAATAAATTACCACATTTTTAAGAAAAAGATTTCTTAAATTGTATGATTACAATGTATAATTATAAATTTAACATAAAACTTTACAACCAATAATTTAACCACTATAAATCAAAATTATACAATATATAACATAATATCATTGCTTTTTTGGAATAATTTTTTTATCTATAATTTACTGTAAAAATAAACAAAATTCCATTACAAAAATATCCTCGAAAAAATATTACATCAGGACTCGTGCGGAGTCGAATGGAGTCACGCTCCGTAGAAAAAAAAAAATTATACCCGATAACACAAGAAAATATTACTCCCTTGTTATTCAACTATTATTGTGTGTTATTCAGATGTTATTGTATGTTATTCAAGTATTAGAAATGTGTTATTGTGTTATTATAACACCGGAAATATTCTCAGAACACAATAACACGGTATAACACGAGAAAAAATATTCTCTTCTGTTATCAGACCAATCACTTCTATAATATAATTTCATTGAACTTCACACGTAACTCTGCCTACGGAGTCCTGATATAATATTTTTTCCGTTTGTACGAGAGTTTTTATTGCTTTTGGAGCTTTTAGTGATAAATGCACATGGCTTTTCTGTACGCTGCACTCCCATTTCACGTGCTCTTGTGGGCAGAGGGTGCATTAATCGGCAGTCAATATTGCCAGAAAAAAAAAATTTTAATATAAATTTAAAAGAAAATTATTTATTTTCCTTGTTATAATTATAATTAAAATTCAATTTTCTAAAATGAATTATTATCAATGCAAAGCTCATATGACATTAAATTTATAAGAAAATTGTTTATTTTCTTATAAAATATATAGATAATTTTCCTTTTTATCAGAATATTCAAATTTGTTGGTGTAGCTCCTGTGGCGGACAAAATTAGAGAAAGTCGTCTTAAATGGTTTGGTCACATTAAACGTCGACCACCTGACACGTTAAACGCCGGCCACCTGATGATCTGATTAGGAGAGTAGATGTTTTAGATTCGACTTGTGTTCTTAAGACAGAAGTAGACCTAGGAAAACTTGAGCTTATTGTATTAAAAATGATCTTAATTTACTGGGACTAAATGAAAATATGAGACTAAATAGGGCGCAATGAAGAAAAAGGATTCATGTAGCCGACCCCACATAGTGGGATTAAGAATTTGCATAGTAGGATTAAGAATTTGCTGTTGTTGTAATAGAAGATTCAAATTTGAAAGGTATTTTAGTTTTTAAAATGTTAATATAATTACTATTGAAACTCAATTTTTTTAAAAAATAATATTTATGCAGTTTTCAATTTTACCTAAATGAATTTGAAAACATTGATTTTTTAGAATTTTAAAATTCAAAAAATTTACATATATAGCAAATAATTTTTATTTATTTACATATCTCATATCTAAACTTTCATATTTACACGTATAATATTTTAATGCTTAAAATTTATTTATGAAAATGAGTATTTAACTTTTAAAAAATTATAATATAGCTATTTTTGACGTGTTATTAGAAATTTAAACGTTATTCGTGTAAAAAGTGTAAGGGTTAGATATGTAAATACAGAAGAGTTGTGCGCTATGAAGGTAAATGCCCCACGTGGAATTCAGTACGGAATTGGTACAGTCCGCACTACGGTCAGCGTCCGGCACTTTTTTTTCCCCACCTGTCCTATCTAACGGTTGAAAATGACGGGACTCCCCCAAGAAAATTTGACGGATTTTCAAACCTCCCAATTGCAAATTTAATGCATTGTAAGATAAAAGTTTACGGGTAGTTCGGTGTCCAGACGACGAACGTAATAATTTTTTCATTAAAATAATTTTAATATTTTAAAATTTTACATAATCTATGTAATAAATATGTTTTTTTTATTTCATACATTACATTTGATTTATTAGATCTAACCTAATATATATTTTGGCATAAAACAAAATTTTAAT
>NW_018246352.1:0-2677 GCF_001263595.1 Phalaenopsis equestris
GAGAATCCGACACATGCTTAGATGATAGAAACTATTAGCAGATTGTGCCTGGAAAATCTGAAAAGGTAAAAAACCACGGGGTCTTGTTCAGTTAAAATATTTCCCTATGAGTTTGTGATTACAGATACAACTTCTTGTCCCATAGACATAAAGGGTTACGCAACCCTTCAAGTTACAACGTCAGTGCGTCAGTGCAAGGCAAGACTTATGGCCTTGCGGTAAAAAGTTATCGCAAGTAGGAGCAATAATTGGGGCTTCAATGCACCATCTTCCGGGTTAGCATGATGTCTGGGATGATGTGTTGTTTCGTAGGTTATTTTGTATGGTGCTTCGTCGCAAGGAATAGATGGCGGATGACGGTGATCGGTGATGACAGGCGGAGGCGACGGTTGCCGGAAGATGTAGCGCCAGCGGTGGAGAAGTATTGTTAGACTTCGACTCTTTCTCCAACCTTCTGGCTTTTTCAGGCTTTAGCTTCTGGTCCCTTTCTCATGAGTGGGGTAGGGCTCTATTCATAGAGTCCGACTTGCAAATAAGAAAGAAATTCAGGCCACTTTTGATGGGACAGTCCAAACTGACTCCTTTGATTGGACGACGTTTAATGAATATTTTATTGCTTAAATGATATCAGAATTGAGCAATCTTAATCTTGTGCTCGTTGGATTTGTCTTATCTAGAACTCGATTTAACTATAAGCTTGTCATATTCATAATCTATTTAATCTTTCAATTATACCCGAAAAGCTTCCAAATGTGATTAAGAGCTTAATCTAGGCTTGACTTGACTCGAATTGAACTGATTTTAGTATCGTTGGGTCGTCTCGTTGAACTAGTCAACTTGTCCATAAGTTTGCTGAAATCAGTGTTTTGGATGAGTTCTAATTAAAGTTTGTAAGTATCTTGCTGAAAAAGTTACCTCGAGATTCATGCTATACCTCAAGATCCATGTCGGATGATAATAATTTGTTGGAGACGCATCTAGTATTGTAAAAGAAGTGTAATATGAATTAATTTACATCGATTAAGCAAATACTTTATTTATTTCAAAGCAAAGCAAAATGATAGCGTGTCCAAAGTTCAATTGATAAAGCCCAAATCTAAATGCATTAAGTATTTGAATAAAAAAATTTAAAAAAAATTAATTTAGAAACATTTAATTTCAATTTTTATAAACCTATTGTCAAAATGAACATTTTTTTAAGATAAGCCTAACAACATTATATTAATGTGCTGTGATCCAAGGCCAAATGAGCCCAATCAAGAACTTGAAATTTGCAACATTAAATGATGAATTAAAAAAATTCTCTAATCTTAAAAGCTTATGATCAAAACAAGCGTCTCAACAAGAGAAATATAGGAAAATTAAAACCAATAAATCCAAATTAAATATTTCTAATACTAAAAAACTAGTTTATGATCAAAAGAAATAACAGTAGTTATTCAATGGATTATTTTAGAATTTAAGCTAATATTATCAAAATATTTCTTCTATAAAAATATACCTAGATTCCTATTCTTTACATAAAATTGACTTAAATTTAAAAGGGTGCCACTGAACCATCATGGTTGGACCAAAGTCATCTGAAAGCCTTTATCAATTACCATTGTTCATTAACTATCATTGTGGTTCGTCCAGCATTGCCCAACCTTCACAACCTGTGTTTTTTTTGCCCAACCACCATCGTTAGATAACTATCACAATCCAATTATCACCTAACTTTGTGAACAATTTTAGTATTTCTCTATCATTCTTCATCACATTTATAACACGTCAAGATGTGTTTTGTTTCAATGATATCGTCATCACTTTGGTAAAATTTTTAATGTTTGCCCGTCAGGATACCCAACAAAAATTGATATTGCAAAAATGCACAATCATTTTGAATATTTTAGCTCACACAACAAGCAATATAGTAAAATCGATATCATATATTGTTACTTAATCTCACTCTCTCACTAATCTACTTTTAATTCATCAACATGCTCCTCTTCTTTCTCTTATTATTTTTTTCTTTATTATTATAGGTGTATTGCTTTCACCTTAGGTGATAGTGTATTTATTTAAACTTTTATGTCTTTAGTAAATGCAACTACTTGCTTTCTCATCACTTTATCAATCATATTATCTCTACTTCCACAATAAGATATTTATGCATCATATGTTATATATGTCCTAGTCTCCTAACCAATAGATTCTTGAAATTTTTTCTCTAACTGTCAGACTCCATACTGAAAAAAAAAAAGAATTTAAATTTAACTCCAATGATTCTTACACCACATGTACTCATTACATGAAAGTCTAAATGTTAGTAAAGATAGTACATTTTTTATTAATTTATAAATTATTTATTTCTTCTAATATTTTCTTACAATAAATTATCAACACAAAATTATTCTTCTTAATGTTGGTGGATTCACATGTGTAGCTCCACTATATGATGGGCTCAAAATTTTAGGATTTTCACACTACATAGCTCCTTAGAGCTTCAAATTTTGTCTTTTGTGATATTTCTAGAAAGGTACACTTACTTTCAATTTATCTATAATATTTTTATGCTTATCATAATATTTAATATGTTCTTAACAAAGTTTTCCTCTATATACAATTTTTTTTTTTGGAATGATATATTTTAAAAATTAGTCTCCTTATTTTAGTAATGATTAAAACCATAAATGGC
>NW_018246353.1:0-1740 GCF_001263595.1 Phalaenopsis equestris
TCCTGCGCCATTTTACTTCATAATTTTGAAAGCTCGTTTAACTCAATAAAAAAAAAAAAAATCAAAAATATAAAATCACTGTAAAATCATAAAAAAGAATAATAAAATAAATATTAAAGAATAATTACATACATAACACAAGAAACATTACTATTTATAAATCAAGTTACCTAGATGATTTTTTGAACTATGAAATTGATGCATTTATCATTGTGAATTTGATAAAAATGAAAAATATGGGCGGGGGTTTTAGCATGACGTTTTTTAGCCTGACGTTTGATATTTGAGTGAGAAATTGAAAATAAATGATAGAGGATGACTGATTTGTAAATAACAATTTTTTGAGTGTCATGTGTGTAAATGACCCCAAATATTAAGCTTAGGGGAAAATCTCATTGCCCAACGGCCCTCTTTGTTTCTCTCCCTCTCCCAATCTCCTTTACTCGGTCACAATGCTCTATTCTTTGGACATGATTTATCAAACATATTTGGATTCAACATCCTGAAATGTGCGATGAGCATGCATCATGTCGACAACTAGAAGATGAGCAACGCCGAGGAGAATTCCTCCACAGGAACTTGTACAATTCATTCCATTTATTCCTTGCAATCGGCATTCTCCATGTAACTCCATCTCTTTTTCCAACAGATATGCTCTCCACTTTCTAGATCTGGAGATCGCCTACGCTTTTGCCTTCTTATCGTGCAATAAATTTGCAGTGACGGTCCCCTAGAAGTTTCCTCACCAAATAGTCGTTTGTCCCTTAGCTGACTTGCCCTCTCTTCCGCATGAACATCATCCACAATGGTCGTGTGTTATTGAGAAGATGCTCAGCTCAAATGTTTGAAGTCATAATAATGATTGTGTTATCGAAATCCATAATCTCTCCCTGACTACCAGTGAGAAAGTTGTCATCATACACTTGTAGCAAAAGTGTTGAAGACAAACATATGTTCCTTCTCCACTTTGTGGAAAGGCATGAAACTGTAAAGCCTCTTCCACACAACCTTAGAGGAGCCTTTCTCACTGACTGATTTTTTTCTAGCCGGTTTCCACTTCACCAATTGACCCAAACATTTTTTTGAGAGTTGGTAGCCACTCGAAGTATTAAAAAAATACTATTATTTTCATTTAATTAGACACATTTATAATTTTAATAATTATTATTCCGACTCTAATTACTTTTTAATATTTCTTATTAGTCATCTAATTATTTTTTCCCTTAATGAAATCATTTTAGTTCCAAAAAACTTTATAAGAGTGTTCACACAAGCATTAATTCTCCAAGCATCTAATTCGAACGTTCACACAAGTAGGGGTGTAAACGAACCGAATACGAACGAACAACCGGTTCAATTATTGCTGTATGGTTCGAGCTGAACCGGACCATTATTGGGTCAATTTATGGGCCCGTACTATTACTATAAATATATGGAGAGCTTCAGAAAAGTCATCGAGCCTAGCTGTCATTTGGAATAAAGAAGGAAAGCCTGGATACACATGCCATTGCCTTTTTCCGGTTTTAAATAATATTTATTTATTGGAGAATATTATGCCTTTAGTACATTTAAAGGGAAAAAAAAATATTATATTTTTAATTTTTTTCTTATATTATTATTTCTCTTATTTAAAAATAGATTTGAAAATAGGGAGGATTGAAAACTAGCACTTGAAACATTGCTATTTACGAAAATAGCACCTCCTTCATAAAAATAAAGCGGGAGGTTCAGTTTTTTTTT
>NW_018246354.1:0-678 GCF_001263595.1 Phalaenopsis equestris
GGAGAGGTCTAAGTTGATGGAAAATGGTGCACCATTACGCTCGAGAGTTGGTTCTTCGTTATCGGCACTATCGTAAGCGATATCATTGAGTTCTTTTTTTGGCCTTGACAACGAGTTCATCAGATTCAAGTACGATTTGAGGATCATTTTGGGGATCGAGATCGCAACTAGCTTGGTGATAATCAGTCATGTTATTACCAGAAATAGTCAAAATGTAGTTGAAATCATGACCATTATATTCAAAAGACCCCGGAGGGACAAAAAGATAATCATACAAAGTCAAGGGTTCGAAGACTTTCTTCCCCAAATTCGAGACAACCAATCTAGTAAAGGCAACCCCTATCCTACCCCCCGTGCTATCAATCTTGGCAGTGACACTTTTCTTTTTCTTGTTCTTTGTCTTTGATGATGGTGGATTTTTTGGCAAAATCTTCATCTCGGGCTTGGTATGTTGCGGACTCTGAATGGAGGCTTGTTTTGATGCCGACTGTAGCTTGTTCAGTATCTTCTTGGATGATTTGATCCATACTTCATTCCATCCTTCTTCGTTATTTGTAGAAGCTTGTTTCGATGGATCTTGTATTTGATTGAGGACCCTTTTAAGTTCATCCCAAGTTGTACTCCATCCATCTGTTCCGACATATGGATCAATTGGGGAGATTGACTCAGCTGAAATCA
>NW_018246354.1:4816-5282 GCF_001263595.1 Phalaenopsis equestris
TCTAGTGTGTCAAGTTATAATGTCAAATCAGGTGGCCCTATGGTTGAAGTTCTTTAAATTTTATGAGGGCATATTAAAGTTGATTAGAGTGACACCGGTTAGGATCCCACGGTTCCCTTGTTGCAGCACCACTATTTTCTATTGTATTCAAATGAACTTACTAAGCTCAACTTAATGAGTTCCATACTTTCATTTAAACCGTGGGAAGCCTCATTAGCAACCATGGGTTACCTTCACCGAGGGATTACCGATCATCCAATAGAGTTGTCTTAATTTAGTTGAAGTTGTAGTTTTGTCTGATGTTTGTGATTAAATTTTGACTTGTTTTATATTTTGAATGTTGGGCGGTGAATTTTATCTTGGTTGATTTTAATTTTGGTTTTGGTTATGGTTGTGTGGCTATCCTGATGGTTGTAGTTTTCATGCAGATTGACATCTTTGTTTAGCATGTAAATTTGTAGGTATA
>NW_018246355.1:0-346 GCF_001263595.1 Phalaenopsis equestris
CATACATAATAACCCATATTTTAATTATTATAATTAAAGTTAGAAAACCATCCTAACTTCAATTGGAACAACATCCTAGTGGTGGAAGTCAACAATGGGGAAATGCTTAAGTCAACCCAATGAAAAATTGGAACAAACAGGGTAGTGCTAACTTTAGACCTACTTATCCTCATAGATATAAGGAGAAGAAGTTTTTTGTGTAAGAAGTGGTGTTGCAGATGGGTAATCATTTACCAATTCAAAATGCTACTATTTAAAATATGGAGAATAAACTGGGACAAATTGCTAATGCACTTAGCACTAGGCCTCATGGAACACTTCCTAGTAATGTAGAGATCAATCCTAA
>NW_018246356.1:0-208 GCF_001263595.1 Phalaenopsis equestris
TTCATATTGCATCGAAAATGTCACTATTAAAGCTCCAAAACCGCAACCCAAAACAGTCCCAAACCCCTTTAAAACTGCATCCCAAAAGAGGCCCAAAAAAGTGGGCAAAAACCACAAAAAACTGCAGTAAAGGAAAGCAGCAGTACAGAAAATGCAGTAAATGTAAAACATAAAATGTTAAGTTTAAATGTACTTGCAATTGTTGGGT
>NW_018246357.1:0-5190 GCF_001263595.1 Phalaenopsis equestris
AGAGCAGATTACTGTCTGCCAGGTGTGTGGACTCTTCATGGTCCAGTGGGACCCTCGGTGGAGCCGATCCGTGACGAGGGCGTCACGTGATTGGGTGGAGTAGAATGTCACAGACAAATAGTCCCACGTCGGCTAGGTGTAGGGCCGAAAAGCAGTATTTAAGTCATGGGCTGCCCACCACCCATAAAGGCTCTTTTGGGAGGTGACATGAAACTGACGAGAATAACTGAGCAGAACTTCACTAGATTAATAAATCACTTGCATATCTAAAACTGTAAAAAAAATGAATAAGGAAATGCAATATTATCTAACGAAGAACACACTTTGTACTTTGCATCACATCATATATGTGGAACTCCACATACATCCTGCATTCTTATCTATATATATCTACGCCTAAAGAGAAAGCTGAAGATCAATTTTGCTCCCAATTACGAAGCACAACTTTCCATCTCCGTTTCTGAAAGCCCACACCTCAACCTGATTGCCGGCGACAAAATAACTCCGGCGAAAAAATTCTTTATAGTTTGCTCCCTTAAGCACAGTAGCTTTGCTCGCATCCCACCTCGTCAGATAGAGTAAACAACCCCATCCGCCTCTGTTATAAACCATCACCTCAAGACCCCCGTGTTCTCTCCCTTGTTTTCTCTCTCCTTTTTCTTTTTCTTCGCCGTAAATCCGCCGCTTATTTGAAGTGATTATCAGATTCGCTGCTATAATCTCCTCTTCTGTCATCATCGGCATTATCTGGTCTTCTGCGATTTGCTTCTTTATCATGAAGCGGTTCTGTTGGTCGCTTGCGTCGGAAGCATAGATTTGTTTATCCATTACTTTCCATGCAAATGTGGCTCCTTTATCGACGGCGAGCTTCGCAACCCACTCCGGCATTTCATCCATCGTTGTTTCGTCGGTGGTGGTTGCATCTTTTGGAGGTGGAAGGGGAGATGATAGCTTTGAGACGAGATCAAGTGTCTTGATAGGCTTCATTTCAAAATAAGTGGAAGGCGATAGAAGAGAGAAAGAGAAGGGACATATCAGATCAGAATGAGGAGACATAGTTTGATCAAGTCGATCAGTTAGTGGAATGAATTTGAGGTTGATGTTATATATAATTTTTTTGGCTACCTTTTTGTTTCCTATTATAACTTACCAGATTTTTATTTTTATTTTTTATTTTTTTGTTATAATCTCCGAAAATCTAAATATTGGACTTAAAAAAGGGAACAAATTGTATTTTTGGAAACGAAATATTGCTTCTTTGATTATTTGAATTTATAGTTTCTAAAAAAAAAAATAAATTGAAGGCTCATTTTATGTATATAATTGAGCCATCATTTTATGCTTTTATAAAAGGAAACTTGTATTTTTTTTTTTTCTTTTACTGAGATTCTCGGTTTTGTTGAAATAAATATTAATTGGAATAATAAAGAACCGCTATTTTTTTTGAGTTAATGAATTATTATGCGCCATATTTATGCATAATTAGTTAACTAATTTCCTCATCCTTGCCAATTATCATGACATTTGGTAATTGCACCTTCTTCTACCTCAAAAAAAATCCTGAAAAATCTCCCCTGAGGCATTGCTTATATTCTAATTATTATATAAATTTATAATTTATAAAGTATAAATACTTATCGTAACTCAGTCGCTATAACTAAGTCATGTGCATCAAAACATTTTTTTTCACTTGATGCCCTAATCCAATGCCCGTCTCAGCCCGCATTGCTTTTCAAGCATAAAATAATGCGAGGATAACGAACCAACCAAAATTTCCGACGCACGGCTTCACAACAACCCTAAGTTTCCCTTGCTTCCTTTTGCTTATCGTCTCAAGTGTTCGAACACAAGCCGAAGTCGCTTTCAAACACCCTTCTGTGGCTACGCCCAAGATCGTACATTAATCTTTAGAAAGTAAAATGCATATTTTCATGCAAAGCTATGGTAACATGTATGTAAAAATTAAAGCATAAGTGTTGGATATGTAAATGCATAGCAATTGAATGATATGTATGTCAATCTTCCTAACATCTTACATTATATATATATATATATATATATATAAGATAATCACTCAAAAATTTCCCCAAGAACATGATTAATAATAAAAAAGGTATTAGTACATACATAGCATCCAAAATTATGATATTCGCCTTTCTCAAGCCTAAATTTTTATAATTATAAATATTATATGAAAATTAGCATTTAATATCACCTTTTAATAGTCAATTTCATCTTTTCATCTATAAGTAAAGTACTATTAGTATAAATTCGAAGATTAAAAAAGCAAAGCAATAAAATGATATTTATTGTAAAGGGATTCTTTTCAAGCTATTTATAATTAAATTAGAAATTCAAAGAATTTATTATTACAAAGTGAAAAAATGTTTGACTTGATAAAATATTATTTTTATTTTGAATGAGAAGTGTATAATAAATATGTTTATTTTTACAAACACTAATCAAATTTAAGCTCAGATTTAGGGTCCATTTGGGTCAGATACAACTTATCTGTTGAACAATAATCTGATGCTCAAAAATCGCACTGTTGCCACAAACAAACCTAATGGTGGCTTGAAATTAAGTGGACTCGTTTACACTTTAATTAACCAATATAACTTCATTAATTTAATTTCATTTTTATCTTACTTATATTTACAAATTTAATTTTGTTAATATTTGTCTTATAGCAGCCGTTTAGAGAGAGAAGGTAAAAAGAAATGGCAAAATTTTAAATATATTTATATATAAATATATATATATAAATGCATAGTGACACGTGTCGCCCTATAGCACATGTGAGCTACTTTGGCACGTGTTTTTTTGTTTAAATAATTGAATTAATATTAAAAATTATACTTTATTTCCAGTTTGTTTCAATGTTTTTTTTATCATTTTATCCTTTATACATATATAATTTAATCATTTATACTTATAAACATGAATTTGTTTTTCTGAAATGTATACGGAAACATTCACCTGTATATATTACCACTTGATTTTTTATGTATTTGCATATATAGAATATTTAAATTTTAATATTTATATGTATCCCACTTTGTCAATTTATTTATATGTGCGATATTATTATTTGATGAGTATTACATGTATGATGTATTTTAAGTGTTTTGAAGTCTATTTCTAATAAGCCCATCAAATTTTAATTTAAAACAATATTCTGACAACATTATCACCAGACGACTTTGCCTGCGTGACGAAGTTGCCTGCCAATGTGGCGACTATGTAGATTTATAAAATATTTCTTTTTTATTTTTTTGATTTAAAATGTTAAATTTAAAAAATATTTATTATTTTAAAAATTATGCCTAAAGAAATAGCTCCTAAAGAAAGCCCCCGTGTCATTTTGGTGAGGTTGGTGTAGGTCCTTAATAAAAATGATTCTATAAAACTATGAATATCTTTTTTTGAAGGGTAATTTGGTCTTTTTTTATTTCCTTTTAAAATATTAGTTTTGTCACTCTTGCACTTTGTTATTTGTTGACCTAGATCCTCTTTTGTTAGGTCTAGGGAGGCAGTTTGTCCCCTTTTAAAAAAGGATGCTAGTTTTGCCTCTGATTTTAGGTAGGAGCGGGGCGAGCGGAGGAGAAAGATGATAGTTTTGATAGTTTTTATCTGCAACGATCTCGTCATTGCCCTCCCGGTTAACTCTAATTGAGCAAAATTTTTTCTATGCGGACTCCTGACGTAGCTCTACATGCTGCGCAGGGTATTCTTGACTTCTGCACCGTATGTAGAGGTATGTCAGGTGTCCGGACAGAAAATGCGCGCCTAATTGAGACTGTTTCTCGAGAATTCAATTGTGATAACTTTGGGTGAAACCAAAAGAGGTGAGATGGTTTTGGACGAAACCGAGAGTGTGCGAGAGACGTAGATAACGATTTCTGACATGACAGGGGATAGAAAAAGGGAAGATAGGTTTAGGATTTTTAATTTTATTTTATTTAAATTATTTTTTATTAATTTAAGTGATTATTAAGTAATAAATAATTGTTATATTATTGTATCACATATAATTAAATAAATTTATATATAACTATTTAATATGTCATTAACAAAAATATGGGCCATACACATACATGCACACAATCTTTATATATTTATATATCTAACTCCTCAACTTTTATATTTTCACATATAACACACAAATCCTTAATATTATATCAAAAGAGGCACTATAACAACTCTCAAAAAGTGGAAGATACCTTTTTGTACCTATGTTTAAGGTGCTATATGTAAATACATAAGGATTGGATGCTAGGTACATAAATTTCCCTAAAAATAAGCTGTGTTAAATTCAAATTTATTAAATAAAATTTCAAGTAATTATTAATCAATATAGTAAAGAAATAATTAATTATTAACTGAAAGATGTTAAATTATTACTTTAAAAAAAGTTAAATTAACAAAACTTTTATTAATATTAAATTAGTTTAATAAAATAAATATTTATGAAGCAGCATATATATGAATAAAAATGAATTTTATTTGTTCTAATAATTAATTTCTATCTTTATGATGGAATAATCAAATTATAATTAAATTGAAGTATTCTAACAGATCTAATAAATTGTAAATAAAAATGAATTTTATTTACAAATAATGAATAAGCATTTTTTTGGATACTCACGGGTGATAAGTATCATCTTAGAAGATGAACAAGGATATAATGTATATTGAGGTAAACACTTTGAAGGAGGAGAAGGAAAGTGAAAAGAATTCTAGACTATTGCATTTTCATTTGACATATTATGTTATTAAGTACTAAGCTCATGAAACCATTGAAAAATTGAAAGAGATATTTGCCAAGTACTTTAGAGAGAGCCTTCGAGATACCTATTTTCCATTACTAGATATAAGTTATATGCATGTTATTTATTATAAATATTAGTATGTTATTTATTAATGGTAATTAACTTTTAATTTTATATTTAATTATCCGTTATAGTTTAGTATTTGCTCTAGATCTATACATAAAGCTAATAAATATTATTTTGAGTACTGTGCCAAATTTTCTGAAGAGTTTAGTGGTTATTTGGCTCCAACATTTTCATTAAACTGGTACAATTTGTATAGCTTATAAGTATTTAACTCATATTTTTGAAATAATAGAACATTGATAGCTTCTAATATTATAAAAAAAGTAAAACACACGATTCCATACATAGGTAA
>NW_018246358.1:0-1460 GCF_001263595.1 Phalaenopsis equestris
AGAATAAATTCTCTTATTGCTGGTGCCACAACAATACAAGTGTTACAACAATTTTTTTTCCATTTTTTACTCGTTATTATTCTTTCCACCGCTTCCCCAAGGTTGAAAAATCCCCTCTGTGCTATTAATGTTTTCATCACTAAGAGGTCATTATATTACTCGTGAGCTCTAGAGCTAAAAAACTTATTCTTATAAAAAGAAGATTTAGGTTTGCCTCCTTGTTTTTGGGAGCCATAGGAAAGTTTTAGCAATGATGACAATGAAGCGGAATGAGGCTAAATATTAGTGTGGATGCATACAATATGCTAGTTATGTGCTAAATCACATTCTCCCCAAAATCCCCACTTTCACCTTTGATGCGACGAATTTTTGTGTGTTAGTTTTGCAAATATTTTTCAATATTACAAAATACACACATCAGTTAGAATAGTGAATATGCAATGTAAACCCAACAAAAATAACTTTAATAATAATAATTTTATCTTTTAAGAATCTTTAAACTATCAAATCCTTTAATAATAAGGCAAGTATACATATCGCTCAAGTATTAAAGAGCTCTAATGGAGTCCTTGATATCGATCCCACAGGAAAATTGGATATACTTATAGAAAAATTCTTATGACTATAATGCAAAACACAATTCAAACTAAAAAATTGAAGTACAAAATTTTAATCTAAAATAATTAAGTGTATGCTAAATAAAATGCAGATAAAAGGAACTATTTTAATTAAACTAATTGCTAAAATTTCTAAAGCAAACTTATAAAATTTAAACAAAATTTTTGTGACGAAGAGTTCAAATTTAAGAAAGCATCATTCTCCTTTATAATCAGTAAATGGATTGTGAAGAAATTAAAATCATTTAAAAATATATTATTTTTTTTTGTGCCAAATAAGAGCAATCATGTTATTTACCCTCTTCCAAGTGCATAAAGAACATTGACTAATCCAGAGTTGGTCCCTAATTTCATGGTTAGGCTGGGAGGATATCAGCTACCACTCCAGAGCTCCCACTACTCCCTCACATGAGGGCTAACAGTCTCGCATTACTTTCCAATCAACTGGACCAAATTAGGGATTTTAATCTATCACCTTAAAATCTCTAATTATGCATCCAACAAAGTATATTTCTCTATTTATTTTCATTCAACCCCAAGGATGACATCCTCTCCCATAGAATCGATTATGATTCTCACTATGTTGTAGAAATCATAGCCCTTTCAGATCATTTGTCTCTCAACACATTTTAATATTTCAATTGGTCAGATTGAAAAGAAAATAAAGATCAGAGTTCTAATCATCACAAATTATTAACATTTAAAACCATATAAAATAAAATCAATTCTTCACAAAACCAAATCTCATTGCAGGGATAAGGATAAAGAAGACTACTCAGAATTCAAGAGAAGGAAATAACAAAACACAGATGTCATATATAAAAACAAGTTTATAAAAATAAA
>NW_018246359.1:0-1271 GCF_001263595.1 Phalaenopsis equestris
TTGACTCTATTGAGAAGCTTATCAGTATGAAAGAATATTTTATGGCATGAATACAATCACTTCAATAATATTCCATGAATCCTTTAAAAATTTAGAAGAAAAACCATTAATTCAATGAGTTTTGCAATTTCAAATAAAATAAAAATACATTTTTAATTTCTTTATTGGAGAAATCTTTATTAAAGCTTAATAATCAAAAGAAAAATTATACTAATAACAAAAAATTTATCAAATATAGAGGTAGGAACATCAACATAACTCTTAAGCAAAGATTTAAAGAAAGTAATGACTCCATTAGCGGTATCCTTTTATGCTGCAAATAATTATTATTTATTAAATTTTCTTTAATAAAAAGTAGGATTATTTATAATTCTAATATTTTGATAAAGAAATTTTACGTCATATTCACCTTTCGATAATCACTCAGACTTAACCCTTTGCTTTAATCAATTACATTTACAAAAAGAGCGTTATAAAGGTTTTCTTAGTTAAATGAGGCTTGACTAAGTAAATCATAGTAAAGAGGATTGATGTCCAAATTATTCATAATACTTCATTGTTTACCTTTTAACTCAATAATAAAATTAAAAATATAACTAGAATTATACCAATTCTAATGCTTAAAAGCTTTTTTGACCTTCTTCAGTTTATTGCAATAATAATAATAATAATAAAAGAACTTCTTTAACATTAATGTTCCAAGTATCATGAACAATATCAAGAAAACTATAGCAACCACTTAAATCGATGTTTCAAGAGGTAAGATTTTCCTAAATATATAAAAATATGAGAATTATAGGAAGTGGAATTATCTAAAAGTTTAAAAAATAAGGAAAAAATCTACCCATAAAGCATTACAAAAAGCCCTATCAAGAAGGCATTTTATAGGATTATCAATTTGATTATTATACCAACTAAAGTTATGAGAAACATTTTATAATTAAAAGTTATTGGAATTGAGAATGCAATTATTATAAAATTAGTTAACTTACAAGGAATAAGTGAATGATCACCTAATTTTTCACCAACTCTAAGAATACAATTAAAATCACTCAAAAGAAGCCAATGATCATTAATATTAACAGCAAGATAAAAAATAAAATTCTAAACATCATTTTAATAAACTCGCTATTATCAACAAAAATGAAAGTTATTAAAAACTTAACAGTAGAAGAGAAAGTAACATGCCCATGAAAATATTGGGATTTAACTTCTAAAGCAATAAAGAAAAAACTTTGAAGCTCCATTTAACCCACATATATATATATATA
>NW_018246360.1:0-518 GCF_001263595.1 Phalaenopsis equestris
TGTTGTAATTGCTTCATTTATGAAGTCAAATGGCCAAACCATAATGACAGAAAACTCATACGTCTTTACTAAGACATATCTTTTTGAGTGTGAATATAGTAGTATACTTAATATAACATTCACTTCTTATAAGTTCAGGTTAATCTTGGAATTATCATTCTTGACAAACGATTATGAGTGGTGGATAAGTTTTTTGCTTTAAAATTTAGAATTAGATTTATTTAAACATTTTTTAGATAATTTTAATTTTAATTTTATGAATCATGAATCGACCCTTCCTATTGTGTTTCATTTTTAACGTGACCATCATTGAGAAGTTTTCAATATATTTGAATTTTTTCGACTCTATTTTGCTTATAGAGGATTGTGTTCATTTCTTTTGAAGCTTAATTTCAAAAAATAGACTCATTTGGTTGAGGTGCACTATTAAAAAGGCCATTATTAGGATTTAGATAATTTTTTAATCTTTTTGACTTTATCCTGTTTATAAAGGATCAAGCTGATAACTTGAATCAATT
>NW_018246361.1:0-499 GCF_001263595.1 Phalaenopsis equestris
TGTTGTAATTGCTTCATTTATGAAGTCAAATGGCCGAACCATAATGACAGAAAACTCATACATCTTTACTGAGACATATCTTTTTGAGTGTGAATATAGCAGTATACTTAATATAACATTCGCTTCTTATAAGTTCAGGTTAATCTTGGAATTATCATTCTTGACAAACGATTATGAGTGGTGGATAAGTTTTTTGCTTTAAAATTTAGAATTAGATTTATTTAAACATTTTTTAGATAATTTTAATTTTAATTTTATGAATCATGAATCGACCCTTCCTATTGTGTTTCATTTTTAACGTGACCATCATTGAGAAGTTTTCAATATATTTGAATTTTTTCGACTCTATTTTGCTTATAGAGGATTGTGTTAATTTCTTTTGAAGCTTAATTTAAAAAAAATAGACTCATTTGGTTGAGGTGCACAATTAAAATGGCCATTATTAGGATTTAGATAATTTTTTATTTATAAAGGATCAAGCTGATAACTTGAATCAATT
>NW_018246362.1:0-4608 GCF_001263595.1 Phalaenopsis equestris
AGCTTCGGTGAAAGATTTTGCAAAATATTGGTTGCTTTTTCACATTCCATGGAAGAAGATTAGGACCAATAAATGTGCAATGCGTTGTGATCGATCTCCTGTCATTCATATTACTTGCCCAACATGCATTGAAATAAGTATGAAAAGCTAGTGAGCCAACTTTGAATCTAATGTTCCCTGGAGATATTTTAGAAGACATTTGAAAGCTTGAAAATGTAGGTGAAGAGGGTTATGAAGGTTTTGAGACAGTATTTACCGCAATCATAATATCTGGTCGAGTGAAAGCGAGATATTGTAGTGACCTAACAAGATGCTTATAAAGTGAATGGTTGAGGATCTTTTCGATATTTTGTGGGAAGTTTGGTGGTGAGAGTTTGCGGATTCAGTAATGATTTGCAATCTTTCATGCCTGCTCTATTTAGTATAGATTTGGCATAATTTGTTTGATTGAGAAGATATTTATTCGAAGTATGGGAAATATTGATACCCAAGAAGGTAGTTACGTAATCCACAAATTTCATTGAGAAGTTGTTCTAAAGTTCTTGTTGAAGTTGTTGTATGAGGGTTGCATTATTTCCAGTTAATAGTATATCATCTACATAGAGTAAAAAATAGAGACGGCAAGAATTGTGGTGGTAGATATATAAAGATGGATCTACATTTCTAACTTTAAACCCATATTTAATGAAATAAGAGGTGAATGAGTAATTCCATTGTCTGGGGGCATGTTTTAGACCATAGAAAGATTTCTATAAGAGACAGACATAGAAGGGATATGTGAGATCCTTATAGCGTGGCAGATGCATATAGACCGTTTCCTTTAGTTAACCATGGAGGAAAGCACTAAATACATCCATTTGAAATACTTTCCATTGATAATGAAGAGTAAGGATAAGTAGTAGGCTGATTGTAGGTATTTTGGCCACTGGAGTAAAGGTATTTGTGTAGTTGAGTTCATATTCTTATTGATAACCCAACGCAACAAGTCTAGCTCTATACCGAGCCATTGATCCATCTGTATTTCTTTTGATTTTGTAGTCCATTTGCTGCCTAGTACAGGATGATCGGTAGGTGAGGGAACCAGTTTCCAAGTGTTTTGCTTTTGTAGAGCATTAAGTTCCTCTTCCATTGTTGTCTTCCAGTGAATATGCTTAGCTGCTTGCTTGTAAGTTGTAGGTTCACTTTCAGTAGGTTGAACATGTAACAGATTAAAAATCTTCTTAGCAGGTAAAGAACCTGTTTGGGACCTCGAGACCAAAGGATGTTGTTGTGGTGGAAATTTACGGTGGTGTAAAGGTGCAGGTTGGTTTTCGGTGGAAGTCTAGGATCGGTTTAAAGAAGCAGAAAGGTTTTCGGTTGAAGCACTAAGGAGTGAAGGCAGGTGAGATATTGGGTTTGCAGCTGTAAATACTTATGAGTTGGGTGTTGGATATGGATTGGGTGTCGGGTGGACTTGAACCCGAGATGTGTGGCTGGGTTGGAAATAATAGGTTCAGTTTGTATGGCTTGTTTGTAAGGATTGAGGGTTTCATTGAAGAGAATATGTCTAGAAATTATCATCTTACCTGTGGTTGGGTCAAAGCATTTGTAGCCTTTGACATGAGTTGGATAACCCAGAAACACACAAGCTAGTTGAAGTTTACTACTATTAATTGACGGAATCCATGGAAACCATTAACACCCATATGATTTGAGATGACTAATGTCAGGTATTGAACCATAGAGAAACTGATAAGGTGACTTGTGAGCTATAACTTTGGCAGGTAGACATTTGATCAAATATGTTGCAGCAAGTACTGTCTCAAGCCACAGAGAATGCTAAACGAACTGAATAAATATATTATAGGGGCCCACTGTATTTTATTGTTTTAGTCCTTTATGTTATCTGCATAGCCTGAGGTATAGATACCAGCTCCTCTCTGTCTTGTATTAGGTTGGAATAAAATCAATCGCAACTTCACTTTTCCTCTCCCTGTTTCTTCTCCTTCGCTTAGTCTGCCTTTCCCTTCTTCCCGTTACATGGTATCAAAGTTGATTAGGCTTCACCGCCATGGATGACTGTGGAATGTCCCAGATCCACGAAGGATTAGCCACTCTCAACATCACCGAGACATAAATTCCTCCCTCACTGAAGTTCTTAATGAAGAATCTGAAGTCGATGGTTACATTTGCGTTAAAAACAGATAATTACCAACTTTTGATATCCCATAAGATCAAGATTACCAAGGCCAATGGGTTCTTGGGCTTTCTTAATAGCCCCTTTACCTGCTCTAGTACCTTAGATTATCGCTGAATCAGGTATCTGCTCGGTAAATCCAACATAATATATTTATTCAGTTCCCCTATCAAAGCTTTTGGTAAGAAATTTATTAGTTGCATTTAATATTAAATAACCTACAAAGCTAAATTGACGAGAAACAGAAAATGCTAATTCATGTACCAGATGGAAAAGGGAAAATTAGAGCATTGATTTTCCGAGGTGTATAAGAAGAATGTGCTTGATCGAATCAAGTGGTTCTGAATCGGACACATATCAAAAGTCGAGTTTACTAAGAAGCATGAGGTAGGTCAACCAGAGCAGCCAAGGGTCGAAAGAGAGGGCTGTTGGTCGAAAGGTCAGAGGAACCAACCGGCCTGTAATCAGTCAAATCAGGAGATAACTGTCGGAAGGCAAAACGTGCCCGTCAAATGCTCTCTTGGTCGGGCAACGACCCCTCCAAAACCGACCAACGGGATCCAATCGACATGAAACATGCCAAAGTCATTGTAGACATTTCACAAATAGACATAAGTCCTCTATAAATATGTGAACAGTAAATATAACAGAGTGGGAAAAAATCTGATATGATGTATTGTATTCCAGTAACTTTCTATCGCCAACACTTTGTTCCTTGGGTATGATTCCCGAACAAATATGGGTTCAACACCCTGAAAGTTGTGGTGGGCATGAATCTATGCTGCAAACAAGAATATGAGTAAATCAAGGAGAAAAACTCCAACCTAGGGAAACCTCTAATATGGACAAGACTATCGAGTTTGTGATGCAGCAAATCAAGGAACTCAGGGAACAGATGACGGAGGCAATTAGAAGCATGCTACACATTACCTCGACAATGCGGGTTCCATGCCACTCCATCATCGCAGACACAATCGCACCAAGGCACCACAACCCGTGCAACCAGATAATATCTTCTCCAAACAAATCTCTAAACCTGAGCCTTTTGAACGACTCACAGATGTTCAATCGGGTTAGTGGAGCTAGGGAGTCGGTCCGCTAGATGTTGACCAAAAGGACCCAAGGAACTCAATTAATCAATTTGTGGAATTCACTTATTTGTCCCAAAGAATCGATCAAGGTAACTAAAAAATGTATAAAAGAAAAAAAAAGAATAACAAAAGAAAATGGTAACCAAATTTCCATTCAACGTAATATGGGTATAAAGGGTCAGTCGGCAATTTTTACATAAAAAACTAGCATAGAGTAAGCGTATACGCTCTCATTCATCTACCATATCAATAATAAATTTTTCAAATCTACTTTTCTGTCAGTCTTTTGAGCCAGATTCATCCGTCCAAGCGAAAGTAGCGCCCGAGAGGATGCTCAAGCAACTTGACTTGCGAGGGACATCGACACACGAGTCAGGTTGGCTCTGAATATTGATGAGAGAATCCCACCTCCCCCTGAACTAGAGCAATATATGAACTACCCAACAGTGCGGATTCCATGCTATTCGAACATCGCAGGCACGATCGCACGAGGCACCATAACCCGCGCAACCACAGAACATCTTCTCCGGACAAAATTTTGAAGTCGAGCCTCACAAACACCTCATTGTTGTTCACTCGGGTTAGCATAGAAATCACTTAGTCGCTTAGAGGAATTGATTAAGGGTATCCAACATATGCATACAACAAAAAAAAGGGGTTTTTACATACATGGAACTCTAAACCTTAAAAATTACACGTATGAAACCCACCAGAAATCACTTAGTCGCTTAGAGAAATTGATCAAGGGTATCCAACGTATGCATACAAGAAAAAAAAAGGGTTTTTACATACATGAAACTCTAAACCTTAAAAATTACACGTATGAAACCCAAAACTTTAATATTACCTGAAAGGAACAAAAAAAAATCTTCTTTTACAAGAACAGAACTCTGTTTCTCTCTGTGATACTCCTTTGTTAATTCGTGCATTGGAAAGGTATAGAGACCTCTGAAACTCCCAACTTTCTCCTCCTCTGCTATAGGTGGTCGAAGTACATAGACCTCTGAAACTCCCATCTTTCTCCTCCTTAGCTCCCGGCGGAGTACAAAGCCTTCGAAACTCCCATCGAGTTTGTCGAGAAAATGTATGAGTGCGGACGTGAGGCAAGGAGGCTTGCGTCAGGGAGAATTAGATGGGAGTAGTGTGGAGTAAGGCTGAAGGGAATGGAGTTTTTGTCTGAGAAAGAGAAGGGAGCGACAAGAATGGGGAGGGTTGCTATGAATTTCTCAAGTTGGAAAAAGGTTAACGGAGGAGTGTACAGGGTATCGGTCGAGCAGTGGAGCAGCGAGGGATTAGTGTTTGAGGATTTGGAGATGCACGAGGTGTGACGATTTCGCGAGT
>NW_018246363.1:0-1016 GCF_001263595.1 Phalaenopsis equestris
GGACCAAGGTTTATCAGATGAATAGTTGCGTTCACCGTTTCTGCCCAAAATTTTTTTGGCAAGCCTGCATGCAGTCTCATTCTCCTAGCAAGCTTTGTGATTACTCTATTCATCTGCTAAAACACACTATTCTATTGCATGGTCCTTGGTATAGTGACCTCATGCCTTGGGCCCCTCTGTATCACAAAAAATCCTGAACTTTTTGATCACGGTACTGACCCTATTATCTGATATGAAGACTTTAGCGTCAATTTTTTTTTTCATTTTTTACCATAACATTTCATTTTTGAAAGACTTAAAATACATTAGATTTTTATTTTTAAAAATAAACCCACACCTTTTACTGGAATCAATTTTTAATGTCTAGAATATTTAAGTCCAAAAACTTGACAGCGACTTTATATATGCTTAAAAATTCAAGAATTTGATGTTGTTGCTAGAATATTTAAGTCCCTAGTAACGACGCCAAAAACTTGACAACAGTTATAGATTTAATAAAAATGTATATAAAATATTCAATAAATACAAAGTCACACTTATCAACGCAAGTATATGTATCGCTCAAGTAATACAAGGCTCTAATACAATCCTGGATATCGATCCCACAGGGAGTATCACTAGAGGCTACGAACTAGGATTTAGAAAATCAATACTTAATCCAAAAAATACAGTTCAAATTGCTTATTTGCCACTAATAGGCAATTGAAATAAATAAGTAATTTTAACAAACTCTTAATTAACTAATTCTATTAATAAAGTTTCTAATGTGAAATTCAATATATAAGAAAGTATCATTCTCCTTGTCAAGAAATAAAAGTGAATGGATAAAGTAAATTAGTTCAAATTGTCTTGTGCCAAATAGGAGCATACCTATTTTTTACCCTTTGGTGTGGGCATAAAGAACATTGACTAATCCTATGCTTGGTTACTGAATCTGCGGCTAGGCTTGGAGGATACAGGCTCTCACTTCGGAGCTCCCACGTGCCCCTCGCCTGAGGGCTAACATCTACACTTCA
>NW_018246364.1:0-876 GCF_001263595.1 Phalaenopsis equestris
TCCATTTAAATATTATTTTATATTTATTTAATACTTAAAATCAACAAATAATTTTAATAATTAAATTGAATTTATAAAAATAATGAAAAATTAGTCCAAGTGGTCCTTTGGCCTAGGTGAACTTCCAATAATTTTCTTAAGGACAGAAGTTTCATTTTGATAGAGTTATTAAATTTTCATTGAAAATCCCAATTTTTGTATTAAAAAATAATTATAAAATTTAAATAAACTTGGAAAAATCACATCTTCTCCTCTTATGTTTTAATTAACTCATGAGTGAGGTAGCCTAAAATTTTCAACTCATTTGAGTCTACTTTAATAAATTATAGGGTGTTAAGGCCTTAGGGGCAAAAGTGTAATTTTGGAATTTAAAACTTAATTAATATTTAGGTCTGATCAAGAGGGTGAATGGGCAATAAGTGATCTTGAAATAACATGTATTCATGATTGAAACATAAAAGGGATGAGTGGTACAAACCAACCTCACTTTGAATCTCATGAAAAATAAATTTATAATTTTTTAAATTAATGAAATTTGGAAGAATATTTAAATAGGAATATATTAAGGTGAGGGGTTTGAAGATTATAGCTCACTGATTTTAACCCCCAACTAATTGTTTCAAGATAATTTATAATTCATGATAAGGATTAAGAATATAAATGTTAAAAATCCCTTTTTGCAAATCTACCCATTAAACCTTAAGGGCTTAGTAGTGAACTAGGCTTAATCAAAATTTTATCTAATGAGGTTTTAAAAAATAACTTATAATTAATTTAAAATCTTTCAAAATACTACTCTTCAAAAACACTACAAGCTCATTCTTTAAAATCAAATTAAATAAATTAAGTCAAGTCGCCCCCAAGGGTCTTTACCCA
>NW_018246365.1:0-512 GCF_001263595.1 Phalaenopsis equestris
ATAATTCTGAAATAATTTAGAAATTATTTCAAAATTAGAAGATTATTTCCAGATTTTGTATTTATTATTAAAGTGAATTATATGAATTTTGTAATAATTTTAAAATAATTTTCATAAATTATTTTAATATTATTTTGGAGTTATTATAAAGGTAGTTCCGATATAGCTTGTGATTATTCTGTTCCGTCAGCGCATGCAATGTCAGTGTGTTGTCCAATAAGAATTTTTTTTATATAAAAAAAATTAAAAGTGAGCTCACTAATAACACTGTTTTATAAATTTGATAAATGGAGTGTTTTGATTGAAAGTACACAATAGTTTTTCCAATATAGCACAAAGATGAAGGTAAGTAGGCTTCTAAATATAAATGAACCGAACACAAACGAACGGAGCTGGTGTTCATGTTCAGTTCGTTTGAAATTTAATTTGTTTGAAATAAGCACATGTTCGTTTACGAAAGAGCCGAATATAAGTTGCTCGCGAACGACGAGTCAATTTGACATCCCTAATAT
>NW_018246366.1:0-1170 GCF_001263595.1 Phalaenopsis equestris
CTCACTACATTATATTCTTAAGCTTAAGAGTTTCTGAAGTCTTACGCTTTAAAAAGATCAGATGTGGAACAATTTTTTATTAGCCACTAATTCTCAAGCTTCTCCTCTCCTTTTCAATTCTTCTTTTTTTTTTCTTTTCTTCTTTTCTTTTTCTTTCTTTTTTTTTCTTTCTATTTTTCTTTTATTTTTCTGGCAAGGATTACTATATCTGGATAGGCTTTTAACGGTTTTGAATTCCACTCTCTCTTTCCCAAAGCAAAGATTTGATACTTTTCTTTCACTTAAAAACATAATAACAGTTTTGAAAATTAATTTCAATAAAAGAAATTTAAGATTTGAAAATAAAATGTTTAAATTTCTGAATTTTTCAAAAATACAATTTTTCCTACTAACGATAGTTACACAATATTTAGCATTTTCCACACTAAAAATTTTAAATTTTAAGTTTTTCTACGTTACTATAAATTTTAACTAAACTCTCTTACTCATTTTTAAAATAAAAAATTTTACTTCCCTAATATAATTTCATACACATAATCATTTTTAAAATCAAAATCAAATTTATTTGAAATAAATTTGAGAACAAATAAACTTTTAAGCTTCTTTAAATTTTTTCATCTCCCCAAACTTAAATTTTTAATAGAAATAAAACATTTTAGCATCATATATAAAAAATCAGGAATGAAAACTAACAATAACATGCTTGCAGGAATTTTTATATCCTCAATATGCAAGTACAAAAATTAAAAATAGGAGTAATAACTTAATCGATCAAATTTTTTATTTTCTTAGCATATAGAGATTCATCAGACTTCTATGCGGCGGAGTATATCATAAAAGCAAATAAACGCACTAAAAAACATACATGACTATAACTTAAAGAAAAAAAAACTGGTAGTAAATTGAAAATTTTAAACATGCAACTTTAAGTAACAAGTTAGCTAAATCCTAAACCTTCCTAAGATTCCAGAATTAAGTTCAACAAACATTAACTAAATACAAAAGCAAAATTAAAGCAGTTACTACCACATATAATAATTACTTTCTAAATGCAAATACATCACAGGCGATGTACAAAACAAAACAGTCTCAACAATAATAACTAAAAACACAACACAACGTACAGAATAGCTGTACTAACAATAATTAATAACAACACATAAACTACAA
>NW_018246367.1:0-249 GCF_001263595.1 Phalaenopsis equestris
CCACATTTATTTATTTTTTTATTGCGCTTTTGAAATTATGTGAGGTGTTCATACAATCTTCATTCATGTAAAATCATGAATATTTTACTTTTTTCTGGGATAACACCGTCATTGCTGGTTCGAAACCCGGATGTGAAAAGTGGAGGGTTGCATTAGGTAGTCGACAACCAACGTAAAACTTGTCGGAAAAAAAAAAAATCATGACAAAAATCCCTTAACGTCGACCATCTGATGATCCGATTAGGAGAG
>NW_018246368.1:0-1982 GCF_001263595.1 Phalaenopsis equestris
AATAATAATAATAATAATAAAATTTAAACTAGTAAATCGAAGATTTCATAATAGGTCACCAATGCTTACCTGTTGCTCTGCTTTCTGGCTGGAAGCAGGTTGCTTTATCCTTCCCTTCCTAACTGCATCTGGAAGCTGGGAAGCTGTCTCACCAGCTATAGCAGTAAGCACCTTCTCAATCTCCTCTTCAGTTTCCTCTTCTATGTCTTCAGAGTCCAGAGCTGAATCAACAGCATCATTCACCATTTCCTCAATGACACCAGCCTGGAAATTTGCAAGAGAGGCAGAAATATGATGGTCATTATTTGATTAAGAAAAAAATTAAGTTAAAAGCCCAAGGTTGAAATAGTCATCATCAACATTCTTCCTTTGTGCAACATATGTTTAGGGAAATTTATGGAAATTGAATGGAAGGTAATTAACATCCCTGTGAATAAGGTTTTAATCATATAAAATTGGGACACGGTCCTTAGTAGGACCAACCAGTCATATAATAAAATTGGGACACGGTCCTTAGTAGGACCAACCAAAACACTAATTTTTATAAGCCAAGCAAAATAGGAAGATGGAAAGGTGCTTAAATTTGAATGTTTTAGCTGATTCTGTAGTGAAGTTGGTCCTTGCTGAAGGAAACATTGACAACGAAAGCCCAGGCGGCTTGGTCTTAGCTACCCTTATGTTTAGATCATAAAGAGAAAAACACTAGAGTTGATTTCATGAAAAGTTTGATGTCAACTAAAATAGCTTACAAAATACTTGGTCTTTTCTTTTTTAGAAACCTGTAGAAATGAAATAAATGCTTTACGCAAAAGGGTAAGAACCAAAAAGATACTTTTATTTAGGATCAAAACGAACAGGCAGGTCAACTGGTTCATCAAAAGTATCTCAGCGAAATCATTGGTCTTGAAAATGAAGGTATGGAAATTGACATGGTCTAAAGTTGCGGTGTCAAGAATTGACCGGGCAAGCCAAATCTACTTGAAAATTCCATGTTCAGATTGGACCGAATAACTTTTGGATCCAGTTCAAGTTAGGAATAGGTTAAGAATCCTAACCCGTTTAATTTTGTTTTTTGGTCTGATATGAGTTGCTTGCCAACCCAAAAAAGATCCACTGACTCAAAATTGACCCGTTAACTCAAAATGAACACAAAATTCGTCCGCCATCCAGAAATTGACCCGAGTTTAGCTTGAATAGCTATTATACCTTATGTTAAACAAGTTATACAAGTCTAGCTCGTAAAGCGGATTGGGTTAATGTTGGACTATCTAACACGTTTATTATTCAGGTCAGGTTCAGGTTGGGTCAATTTCGGGCCACAACCACACCCAATTTGACACTCCTAGTCTAAAGGCAAGCAAAGCCTGGCCCAAAATTGACCCACACCACCCACACCCAATTTGACATTCCTAGTCTAAAGGCAAGCAAAACCGTACACATGACTGCCCGAAATTGACCCACAAACGCAATTTTGACACCTCTAGTCTAAAGGCAAGTGAAGCTGTAGACATGACCATAGAAAATGCAAGTTAAAATGCTTCAGTTACCCTAATCAAAGGTCCACTACTTTCAGTTTCTAGTGCAATGAATCCTTCTTCCCCATTAACGAACATGTTCCTAAAAACATAAAGCAATGATAGGAATATTTATCACTCATCCGGGCTGAGCTCGCAGAAACTGTTTGGATTAAATTCTGAAATTAAGGGTCTATTAGGGCGGCAGCAGTATTCGTTGAACGGGGAAAGCCAAAACAGAGCCACGTCCCAACTTCCTGTTCTGCCTTTTTACCACCGTGCCCTCTTCGAGTTACCCGTCCGATACAAATCTGGCCACGGGGAAAAAAGAATCGCAGTGGTAAGAAGCATTTTTCTCCCCTCCTCCTCTTCTCCGAAGATTCTCCTTCTATCACGCAGCCCAAATTCTTGTCCTTGAAGCAGCAGTAAGAACCGTTTTTCTTTTGGATGCCCTAATCTAATCAAATA
>NW_018246369.1:0-866 GCF_001263595.1 Phalaenopsis equestris
TTTAAAGGAAATATAGTCTCTATTATTATGAAGAAGTTCCGATAAGTTTTTATATTCATCAAGTATCTGCCGGAGTTTAGTCAACTTAGCCATTTAAAGACTGAAAAGGAGAGAAAATATCAACTTTCGAACATTAGACATACAGAACGAAAAATTGTTACATGCATACCATATATATCTTATAGATTTATACTTTTAGCATCGTGTTTAATGGCTTGTTGGTAGAGTAGTCTCTCTGAAGATCGTAAGTATCCTCAAGTCACTGGTTCAAATTCCTTGGTGGTGCAGTGTCGCCTTAAGCCAGGTGACACTCGAATTATTTAAATTTTTTTTTCAAATATACAATTTCGAAATTTTGAACATAACCAAAGTTCCTCTTTTCTGATCGGTCTCATATAGAAAATTAAGAGAGTTATGCTTCAGAAGGCATTAATAATTAAAGAAAATAAAGTTGCAATTTTAAATAAATTTCTCTTTTATCATGATTTAAGTTTTGTAGAGGTGTGATAACATATAATCCATCTTATAATTGAGATGTCATTGATTTAGATTGTAAGCTAGAAATATTATGTAGTTAATAATAAATAGGGAAACTTAGATACATACCACACAACTAGTATGTATTTACATATTTAGTACCTAAGCTTTCATATTAACTATAAAAACATTTTGGTATCATTACCATATGCATGGAAATGTGTATTTTGCTTTTAAAAAGTAAATAATAATGATATTCTTATGTCATATTATAAATTTTAGTGTTATGCACATGTAAATATGAAACTTTAGTTGTTAGATATGTAAACATATAATATTGGTGTGGGCAGTATAAAAATGCTCCAAATAAGAAAATGTCATAATAGCTA
>NW_018246370.1:0-815 GCF_001263595.1 Phalaenopsis equestris
TAAATTTTTTTTAAAAAATGAATTAGGGTTAGGGGCTTTTTTGAATTCTCCATTCATATTGGATTATCAACTTGACCCCAAATTTTTATATGTTGTAGCATCTGTCTAGGTGCACAATTTGAGCATTTTTCCAAAGATATAGGAGATCTCTAGAAAGAGATCTTAATTTTCTAAGTTTTTATGCATTTTCTACTCAAATAATTATTAAAAATTGTATGTGGCTTAGAAAATTCTACAAAAATTCATGTAAGTTTCATATGGTCAGAGTAGTCTTAAGAAATAATTTCATGATTTTTAAGAATTAAAACATTACTGTTTTGAGCAAACTCTAATTTGGTTAAAATATTTAATTTGGAATACATAGAAATCATAATCACTTGATTTTTGTTCTTTACTGAGGCTCATGAGTAAGAGAAATCACCATAAAAATTTTAAAGGACTTTAAGATCATTTGATATTTTTAATTGATTTTTAAAAATCATCATCAAATTTAACACTTAAATAATTTTCAACTTAAACATCAAATTTAACACTTAAATAATTTTCAAAAATCAAAATATAACTCCAAAAATTATCAAACCTAGTTTTTTTGAGTTCCCTAACATCAGAGGGATTTAATAAAAATAAAATGATATTTAAAATAAAAACCTAATTTTTAATTTTTATTTTTTAATTAAAAAAATATATTAAAAATTACAAAAATCACAAAGATCATAAAAATATTCTAAATCACTTCCTAAACACTTAGGAAAAATTAGAATAATTTTCTTGAATTCAAATATAAAGATATCTATTTTTTAACCTTAAATTAATTT
>NW_018246371.1:0-573 GCF_001263595.1 Phalaenopsis equestris
ACACACACACACATACACACACACACACACATATAAGCATTATTCGGCTCCCTAAATGTTAATAACAAAAGTTAAGTGACCAAAGGAAAATACGTTGAGATTTTCATATCTATTTTATACTGTTTTTGATGATATTGCACTTTAAAGAAGGGTATTTTTGATGTTTTATTGCAGGTATGATGAATTATGGTCATTGGAGCAAAAAATGCAAAAAGGAACGAATTTGGAGCGAAAAAAACTGAAATGTGAAGATTTGAACTAGGGCGCCGACGGCGAGCCCAACGACGCCGATGACGAGATTTTCCCAAGACTACAGCGAATTATTTTAGAAGGGCCACTGACGGCGCCCTCGAGACCGCCGAAGGTGAGATCGGCGGTTGATTCGAAAGGTGCATTGAAAGTGGATGATTTTTGGAGGGATGCTTAGGCAACTCTTGGAAAAACTCTTCTACAACTTTAAAATAAGATTTTGGCCAAAAATTGAGAGCTACAACTTTAAAAGAAATTTTGGCCGGCTCTAGAAGGGAGTTTGAGGAGGTTGAAGGTTCGAACAACGTCCAAGAGCCCGAGTAG
>NW_018246372.1:0-982 GCF_001263595.1 Phalaenopsis equestris
AGTTTTAGTAGCATTACTAGTAAAGTTTTCATGATTTTTCTTTTCATATGAATGTTCTAAGTATCCTTGATATGATAAATTTGAAATGAATAGAGATTCAGAAATCGTAAATTTGATTACTAAGTACTCTCAGACTTAGAGTTCGAATCTAAGTTATTAAATATTTTTCTTAAAATTTACTATTTTATTTATTAAACTAAAATATAGAAGTTATAAGTTAATATCTATCCTAAGTCATATTCTTATGTAGTAAACGGGTTACTTGAGGGCTAGTAACATTTAAGTTTGGGGGATTTTGATTCGCCTAATAATTACCTACTTTTTCATATATATTTTATGCTCAATTTTAATGATTTTTAATAATATTAAGCTTTAAAAGAAGGAATTTTGCATCTTTTTGGTTTCAAGTACAAGAAATAAACTTTTGGAGAAAATGAAGCAAAAATTAGTGCAATTTGGTGTAAAAACAAGCAAAAAAGAAAATAATGACTTGGCACTTTTCGATATGTCTTTCTATGCTTATTCTACTTTACATTTCTCATATGCTTTTGAATGACATTACACTTTAAATAAAAGTTGTTTTCAAGCTTATTTTGTATGTATATCTGTTAGGAGAGAAACACAACTGAAACAGGGCAAAACAAAGCTGAAATAGAGCCAAAACTGAGTAAAACAGCGGAGTTGCTGCAGGGTGGTGCAAGATGAGCCAAACCTATGCATGATGTGCCATTTGATAGAGAGCTGGCATAAGATGCGCCAGATTTGGCAAAAGATAGGTCATGGATGACTTTTTGCAGATTAAGGTGGTTTGGGACAAATTTTGTGCACATTTTCAACGGGACATTTATTCTAAACACCCCTTGGAGTGATTCAATGCATCTATCTTTAATGAAAGGATATGTCTCTTGAATCAATGAACATGTTCTTTCAATTTCAAAAGAGTTAAATTTTGGAGAGAATTTTGGAGGGAATTTTGAATTCT
>NW_018246373.1:0-3947 GCF_001263595.1 Phalaenopsis equestris
GGTCTATTTATAATGTTTTGAATGATATTAATATAAAAATATGATTGTTTTGATCAAATGGTTCAGATAACTTCCTTCAATTAGATAGTGTTTAATGGATATTTGGATATCTTAATGATGTTAGAATTGAGTGATCTTACTCTCTTTGGATTCGTCTAGTCGAGATGCTCGATTCGACTATAAAATTGCCAGATTTGACAACCGTTTAACCTTCCAAAAGTGTCAAAAAAACTTCAAAGAATGGTTTAATGACTTGACCTGGGCTTGATTTGAATCGAATTGTACTGACTTTGATATCATTAGTGTCGTCTCATCGAGCCGGTTAGTTTGACAATAAGTTTGTTGAAATCAAAGCTCTAATGAGTTTTTATCAAGGTTTGAGCATCCTATGCTTAAAATATTATCTCAAGATCTGTGTCATGCTTTGACATTTATGACGGATAATGAAAATTTGTTGGTGGTGTATCACTATATATGGTTTGATATTATTCATTTTGAATAATAAAATTGATGTGTGCGGAATCGAAAGATTTGTGACGATGAAGTGATTATTTAATGTCTTAGTGTTGCACAAAAATGCTGCACTAATATAAATAAAATGCTCGACACGATGCTCCACTTGCACAAAAATTCAACACTTATTTAGTGTCTTAGCAATTTTCAAAGTCCTTCGTTACACAATGTTTAGCACAACACGATGCTTCATATAATGCTCCACTACTCCGTGAAATTGGCCACTACTTCTTACGATGCTTCGTTGCTCTACAAAGTTAGTCGCTACTCCGGATAACACTTCGTTACTCCATAATGTTGATAAATGTTCAACAAGGTGCATCATTACTCTTCAATTTTGCTCGCTACTTCGTACGCTGCTCCGTCACTTTACAGCGTACGACACAATTTCGCAGAGTACATCATGATTCAACAAGGGCTTCGTTGCAACGAGTAAGGAAGCAGCTAACAAGCGGTGATCAAATGCATCAGAAGCATGAAGCGTTCACATGAATCTTCAGAGTAGGACAATGGACTTCGACTTCTCTTCTTGATTCTCCTACAAGCTCAGGTCTTAGTCCTCTTTCATGAAGGGGGTAGAGTTCCATTTATGTAATATATTTGGCCTTCCAATAAGGAACTATAACCTTCTTAAAATGGTTTAACTGGTCGATCTGGGCTTGTATTGTATTTGATTGGACCAACATTGGTTTCATTGTGTTTGTCTCGTTGAGCTAATCAGTTTGACTATAAGTTTACTGAAATTAGAGTTATGGATAATTTTTAATTGAAGTTTAAATGTTCCTTGCTAAGAGAATTGCTTCATGACTCATGTCAAATGAAAAATTTTATTGAAGACGTATCAGTTGCCCCTTGTTTTCAAGCAAAACTAGCTTTGATGCCCGAAAATACCAAAAATTTAGATTTTTTATTTTTTTTATTTTCTTCTTCTGCTTTTTTTTTTTTGCTTTTGTGAGTGTGTGTGTTTGTGTGTTAACAACAACACGTAACCCATTTGACAAGCCACACAATTTTGCTTTGCTAAGGTCTCGAGTTTGAGTCCTGACTTCCATAATATTAATGATTTCAGTAAACTTTATATTATTTCTTGGAAGAATTTCGCTCTTCTCAAACATTTGGGGGGATTGGGCCTTCCCTCTTTGGACAATATTAATATTATGTATAAAAAATAAAATTATTTGGAAATGTTCTAATCATCATTCTTACTTGAAAGATTGGTTTTTTTTATAATTATGGTTCGTTTTTACATGATGTTAATTATTGTTCTTCTTCTTTCTGGAAATAACTTGTTAGAATTGCCTCTAAATTCAAATATTATTTTAACTTTAATGTTACTAGAATTCTTCTATGTTCTTTTATTTTGATGCCTGGTTTAATGATAATTTTCTTTTGGAAACTTATGGGGATTTAGTTTTTGATTGGTTTAGCATTCCTTACAATTCTAAACTTAAAGAGGTTATTTACAATAATACTTATAACTTGTCATCAACTCAACTTGTGCATATTGTTTGTATTGATTTAGTTAATAAAATTGTTATAACTAATTATATGACTTGTTCTTGGAAAAATGGTTTAGTTTTTCTCTCATAAAAATGTTTATCACTCTCTTTACAGCCCTCATTCTTCTGTTAATTGAAATAAATTGGTTTGGTTTAAATGTTTTTCTTTAAGATATGCTCTTCTTGTTATGAAAGGCTTCAAAACCTCAGATGTTCTTACTATTAGAGGTTTTCATTTTAATCGTATTTATATTTTAATAGCATTGAATCTCATGATCATTTATTTTTTGAATGTCCTTATTCTCATGGCCTTATAAAAATTGTTTATTAATTAGTAATATTTTTATCGCCCCTTGAAATATATTTTGAGTTATTTATTATGCTAATAACTTCTCTTGTAAGATTTCTTAATGATTTTATTTATTAGCTTTACAAGTTTTTACTCATGTGATTTGGTTTGAAAGGAATTATAGGGTATTTCATAACATTTCTAAATCTATTGATTTTAATAAGCATTATATTCATTGGTTAATCGATTATAAGTACAGGAAATGAAAGTCTAAAAGTGATATCCCTGATTTTATCATTCGTTTTTATAATTTAGGTTGATTTTTATTTTTCTATTTTTTGTCTTTACTTTTAGAGATTGTCAGTTAGCTTCCTTTATTTTGTTTTTTTTTCCCATTTTGTTGTTTCCTTTTTGGTTGTCCTTGGGTTTTTGGCCATTTCCTTTAGTTTATGGCCTTGTTTAGGTTCATGCTTAGAGGTGCTCTTTCATTCTATTTTTCTTTGTTATTCTTTATCTTTGGTTGGTGTTTTTAGTTTTGTTTTGGTTGTTGAGCTTATGTGTGGCTGCCCAGTTTTTCTTTGTTTCGACTCAGATTTGTTTGTTTAAGTTAGCAATTTAATTCTTTTACTTTGTGGTTCTGTGATAATCTTTATTATGTTTTGGTGATTATAGTTTTTTTAAATCTTTATATTCTATGTTTTTGTTTTGGTTATTTTCCTTTCTTTGTAATTTGGATTGCTGATGCTGCTGAATTTTTTTTAGGTTGCTTGCTTTTTCTGTTTACATTTTTCTAATAATCTCAGAAACTCTCTTTATCTTTACTTTTATGGTCTTGTCCTTAGATTTAAGCTATGGTGTGCCCATTCATTCTTTGTTATTTTACCATTATTTAGTGTATATATATTAGTATTTTCCTTTTTATATAAATCTGGATGAAAATTTACTTTTCAACCTTTTTTTTTTGGAAGAATTTATGCTAAGATATGATCTCTTTAGTCTCTAGTCAAATTTCATAGCCTTGTTATGGGCTTAGTTAAAATTTTGCTCCTTTTTACATATTCTATTTTATTCTCATACGGCGTTTTGTTTTTCCTTACTTCTTTTTAGTTTTGTCTGCCTTAGGTGTGCTGTTATTTTTTTGATAAGCTTAGATACTCATTTGATCCTTACTTTTTTTTGGCCTTGTCCTTGGTTTAAGCAATGATATTCATTCTATGTTATTTTGCCATTTTTTACTGATTTTTTTTAGTATTCTCCTTTTTATGTAAATTTGGATGAAAGTTTACTTTTCAACTATTTATTTTGGAAGGATTTATGCTAATATATGATCTTATCTCTGTAGTCTCTGGTTAGAATTTCATAGTCTTGTTATAGGCTTAACCGAGCTTAATTTTTATTCCTTTCTACTTATTCTCTTTTCTACTAATATGATGTGTTAATATGATGTCTTGTCATTCCTTGCTATCTTTTAACCTTGTTTGCCTCAGGTGCCTTGAGGTCCTTGAGGTTCTTTGACGACCCTTTCCTCGATTATGTTGATTGGATTTCCAAGCTTTTCAAGTTCTCTCTGGTTGTTGTCTAATTCTTTGGCTTTGTGAATCTATGGAAATCTTTTTTGAGCATGAGGATTGGATTTTCAAATTATT
>NW_018246374.1:0-10381 GCF_001263595.1 Phalaenopsis equestris
AGGGTGAATCTCTGCATAGTGTTAGATATGTATGATTTGGGTGATATTGATGTAAAAAAGCCTATATACACTCCCTTTATCAATTACTATGGAAAGAAATAATTTCTATGTTACATACAATTTAAGAGAAGAAACCTTCTTAATGAATGAATCTACAATAAAATAGAATACAACCCCAACCCCCTAGATAGCCTTTTGTTCATTTAATTCTACTCCTATGATATTTTATCAATACTATTTTCTAAAATAGCTCCATCACCATTCTCTCTAAAAAATAAAAATGATATAAAAAAATAAGCATATCTAATCAGAAAACATGTAGTTGATAATTGGTGTCTTCGGGGAAAAAATAAAAATAAAAATAAAAGAGAACTTACCCGAGAAAGACTCGTCCGATGATAAACCCAAAATTTTGGTGGAAGCAAGATCTCAAGCCGAAGTCATACTATACAAGGTAAAGTTAACCATAAAAACCAATCATCTTTAAATCAAAAACAAGAAATTAGCTATAAAATCATACTTTGACTTAGGACAAATTCCATACCCATATCCAGAAGAAATAGGTCAACTGAAATGCATTCTGCATAAAATATTTAAAATGTCAGACTTCAGATTGTAATTTTATTATCTATTTATTTATTTTGCATTATCACATAATCAAGTCATGAGAGCAGTTATATCGCAAATACTAAAAAATATTGGTAACTTTCGGAAAAAAGTAACAGAAAGGAGAATAGGAACCAACCATAAACAATGTGAAATGTATTAAAGAAAGAACAAGACCAGGATTCTTGAACCAAAAATGATTATCACTTAGCTGAACCAAAGGAACTCCTTGAACAACAGCATGTTTTTCTTTAATTTCTATCGCCATTTTCGCAATTATCGCCTGCAGATTCGTCCCAATAGCCAAGAGAATCTGCAAAAGCGAACAAAAAATCAATTCTTGAAGAATTTTTTGCAGGCCAGTTATTGGTAAAGATCAATATAGGAAGATTTACATACATACCACTCAATTCCCACGTATTTACATATCGAAAATCTAAACTTCAGTTTTTACATGCATACTACCTTTCACAGGTATGAAAAAGGTGTATTTCACTTTTTTTTTTCCCTAAAAGGTTGTATTTTTTATGCGCTATGAAAGATTTGAGTGGTATAAATGCAAAGATCAAAATTTAGGTGTTGGGTATGTAAATGGATTTTACAATTGGGGGAAGTAGTGACACCCAGAATAGTTCCTTCCATCCTACAATAACAAAAGAAAATGTGAGTTTGTTTGTTAATTGGATGCTTCGTACAAAATGCTGCAGAAAATTATTACTTGCCGTGAACATTAAGCAGTAAAAAAACAACCGCAGATGCCCACAGAAGAGGTCTGAAAAAAAAAATAGGAATGAGCCAAAAAAAAGGAGAAAGATTCACATACATACCACTCAATTCTTATGTATTTATATATCTAACACCTAGACATCGAATTTTACATACATATCACCTTATCTATGCATGAAAAGTTGTCTTTCACACTTTAAAAAGTTAAAATTGTGGTATTTTTTATGTGATAGTAAAGATTTGGGTGATATAAATTGAGAAGGTGAAGTTTAGTTG
Source organism: Phalaenopsis equestris (assembly GCF_001263595.1). Lineage (NCBI taxonomy): Eukaryota > Viridiplantae > Streptophyta > Magnoliopsida > Asparagales > Orchidaceae > Phalaenopsis > Phalaenopsis equestris. Next base: position 1,609 of record NW_018246374.1, read on the forward strand.
TGGATATGTAAATACGTAGGAATTGGCTGGTATGTATGTAAATGTCCCCCCTTCCTCCCCCAAAGAGAGAGAGAGAGAGAGAGAGAGAGAGAGAGCGAGAAAATAAAGAAAAATCAAAGGTGGCATTAATCACAATGAACTACAAGTTCATAAGAATCGATGCTTTAAGATTCTCAATATTATTAGAAGATTTACAAACATACCATTAAATTCCTATGTATTTACACATCTAACATCTAAGTTTCAATTTTTACATATATGCAATCTTAACTATGCTTGAAAAGGTGTAGTAGTAATTTCAGAAGTTAAAACTTGTGGTATTTTTTATGTGATATGAAAGATTTGGGTGGTATAAATGTGAAAAGTAAAGTTTAGGCATTAGATATGCACATACATAGGAATTGAGTAGTATGCATGAAATGCCCCAATATGATTTTGTGGAAAATCAAAGGTTGGGAACAGAGGAGCCAGTAATTTACAGTACCTGATTACAACTACTACCTTGAAGTCGTCTTCCAGTGACCTTTTTATATATTTTTGGAAATTAAATTTGCTTCCAGAAGCCAAATGGACCTGAAAACATGTTCTGGGATACAAAATAAAAAGAGAAAAAAATGAAAATAACATTTTTCTTGCAACTTACATTTATGAAACCATGACGGAGAGTAAGGTAATCTGCTTTTCGAACAGATCTGAAAAATTGGTGGAAGAAACAAACCTGTAACACAAGCATAATTAAATAGTAGCCATAAAAAGTTTAACAGATGTGTATGCCAGCTCAGTAGAAATCATTGGAGTACACGTACTACTCGCCGACTTGCCACAAATGTTCATCAACTTGCAGTTGATCTCATTTTTATGAGGTCCGTCTCTTTCTTTTTAGAATCTAAGATCTAGCCTTAGGGTTTTTCTAATGACTCTCCTAGAGAACTAGTGTTGCGACACACTCTAAATGTAAGAAATTAAAGAAAAATGAAAAAAAATAGAAATTAAATGTGTCAGATTCGGGAAAACTAGGAGAATTTAATAAAAATAAAACCAGAATATAATAAAATCAAATAAATTTTAAATGATTTTTAAACTATTAAAGCAACAATAAGACAAAATTTAAAATATAAATCAAAATAAAATGAAATTTCTGTAATTTTTGACCATATGACAAATTAAACCTCTTGACCATATGATATTTCTGTAATTTTCTCATAAACAAAAAAACTATGTTGGTTACTTAAATGAAATTTTCATGGGATTTTGCATTTATTGAAATAAATAATTCTAGAAATTTTAAACCTTACTGGGAAGAATGAAACATAATGGGTTAGTTAGAACTTTAATCAAATCAATAAAACATGCAAAAGGTTATAAGTGTAACTAGCAAATTGTTAAAAATTTGAAACTTTAAAATGCTTGGATGATTAATTGGTGGGCAATATTGTTTAGAATTGTTTAATTTACTGATTAAGACCTTCCATCATAATTTGAATGGTTTTGCATAATAATTTACTTGAATATTAATAAAATTGATAATTTTGCAAAAATATCCTTTAAAATGAACAAATAAAAATGATTAACTTGAAGACTCTGATTCGAATGACACTTAAAATCATAAATGTATAATTTTGATTAATATTGGAACTAAGTTAAAAGTAAGCATTGGTAAGTTTGTAGTTTTTTCCTTTAAATTTACAAATTTATCTTTACTTAACTTTAATTCATTAAATCAAAATTTAATTGAATAAAAATATTGAAATTTATGGTATAACTTGAACTTGATAAGCAAATAATATACTAATTAATAGATATATAGTGAATTTTGATAGTTTTGAAAGTAATTTAGGATAGTATTGTTATTTTCTTCAAAATTGCAATATTATTTTTATTACACTAGGAACTTCAACATGAACTATATATAATTCAAAAATTACTAAAATTTAAAATGAAACTCTTAAATAAAACATAAATAACAAAACACTGCAAAAATGTATAAATTTAAAGTTAGTTTTGAGGTAAATTTGTAAATTTCTTCACTCACTAATGCAACCCAAATAATTGAACCAAATTAATCAACTGAAGATAAATCATTAAAAAAATATTTCCAACCTAGGTAGAAATGGTTGAAGTATACATAAGATATTTACAAACAAACATTTCTCAGTAAAACTTACATAACTTTCTTTATAGAACTTCAAAATCACTGAAGTCCATAGGTTAATTGAACTGAAAGAAGTTGAAAAATATAAAATTCACTTTGATTGATTACTTTTTAATAATTTTCTATTAATAAACCTATTCATAAGTTCAAGAATTCATGAAAAATCTAAAATAAACTTGAAATGACTTGTAAAATTCTGATGTTGTTTGGAATCATATTCCAAACATTTCAGTAAATTTCAAGTGTTTTGGATATCCTTTCGATTTATTATAAATTTTTAAATAAAATCACCTTCAAAATTAAAATAATTCTAATAAATCAAATAAAATGCAAAAATTCATAAAATTTTAACATAAAGCTTTTCAACTTGATATCCATCCACAAAAATTATTTTTATATTATTTTGAAATCATTTAAGTCAAAATATCTAAAACCCTAAAAAACACAAAATTTTCAACAAAACAATTTATAAAAATTCACAAAACAACCAAAATTTCTAAAAAATGTAATAATTGAGTTTATAAGAATCATATTCACTTCACCCGAGGATTGATGAGATCTTATAAGTTCTAATAATGTTAAACATTGATATATGCCTTCAAAAAAGCATATAAATATATTTAATAATAATGATAATATAATGATGAAAATAAAATAATAATAATAATAAACAATAATAATTAACTATTTGGGTTTACGAAGACTTCTTGGTCGATACAACCCATGATTGCTGACAAAAGTCTTATGGTCTGAACAGGTTTAAGTACCTCTTTAAGTTATGTAAATCCAAAACTAACAGCAGTACCAGAATGACAGAACCATGGGATCTTGACCGGTGTTGCATAAAATAAAATTTAATTAGTTATCATCAATCACTTCAATAATCGCTTCCATCATGATGAACACTAACCTAAATTTGTTTCACATGGCTTCTATAAGTAAATAATAAGAGCCTAGAATAGCCCTTTCGAGACATGATTTTCTTCTTCTATTGAGTCATTTTCCTTATAGAGTTAGGCAATGTTGTGGTTAGTTAATAATCAAGATCTGAGATATCCAAAAAAAGACGAAACACGAAGCGAAGGGTAAACCTCAACAAAACCATCAACGTTGTCTCAAATGACGTTGATTAATAAATCGTAATCTTTTAAAATTTCGAGATTGATCGTCTGGTACGACGTAAATCCTCACACATTCTTAAATTTTTGCAAGATTGTAAGTCATGCAATTAAGTCCTAAATTTCTAAATAAATTGTAGGTTTGCAATATCAAATAACTTCTCTTTCAAAGAATTAAAGTCAAACCATAAGTTAATTTAAGATGTCACTGAGGTTTCTTCGATCTCTTAGACATCTCTTACTATTCATTCATTTGGATTCCAGAAATAATTGTTCCACATTGAGTCTTTTTCATTTGATTTTCCTACAATCAATCATGGAAACTAAACTTCGAATTCTTAAAGACGAAACCATAATCTTAATCGAGAGTTTTCTTCAATGATCTTAGTGGATGCAATCAAATTTTCAAGAGATAATTATTCATTGTGTTTCTAATCAACCGCAAGATCATTGTTTAAATTTTATGATAGATATTATTTATTTGTTTTTTTTTTAGATTTTTTATTTTGATCTTTTCGTAATATAGATCATTTAATTTTGATTTTAAAAGTATTGTTAAGTGGTTTCATCTTAAATTATTTGCATCAAATTTTTTAATCATTGGTAAGTTTTTCATTACATGTGAGCTGTCTAGAATAGTTTCATTAATTTTTTTGACTTGCGTCATTAGCTTAGTGTCGCAAAAAAACTAAATATGATTGGCATTGGCTCATGTAAAACAATACATAGGTAGTAACCAATCAACTCCTTTATTGCACTCATCTCAAAACAAATCCACGGACTTAAAAGCATGAACAAATTTTAATTAGGAAAGACCATATCTTAACCCCATTGCCTTTGCCTCAATACTTGTCATTGTACTGCCCCCCTTCAAAAAACTATCTAACCAAGAAATAAGCACTGTAGTATAAAAAAATATACTGTAATCCAAAAATTCATGAGAAGAAAAAGTTAAACCAATTGTGATTTACCATAGCTTTTCATTTTATGCCAGAGAAAAACAAAGCAAAAAGAATGCCAGGTGCTCAGTGAAAAGGAAACTGGTGAATTAATACTTCTGATTAAGCATAAATTTTCACCTACAATTTGCTCCAAAACTCAAGAAATAAAAGAACACTTTACTTACAAAATAAAGCAGAACAGGATGCATGTCCCACAAAGTTGTGTGTTCTTTCACAAAGGATGTCTCACGGACCAATCTGAATCTTGACGGATCTATAAATTATCAACAAAGTCGCGACAGACATTAGATAAATTTTTCAGAAACACATTAACAGTAGGAATTGATGCATTAAAGATTGAACATACGAAAAAGAATTTAACTGCTAGAGTTAAGTTCGTCTGCGGCCAAAATGTGTGTTGATGAGTACTAAATGATTAGAGAATATTAAAAATAAGGGAATTTTACGTAAGTACCACTCAAATCCTCTGTGTTTACATATACAACACCTAAACTTCAATTTTTACATATATGTCACCTTACCTCTGCATGACAACGTGTATTTTGACTTCTTAAAATTAAAATTGTGATATTTTTTATGTGATATAAAAGATTTGGGCAGTATAAATACATACATAAGAATTAGCTGATATGTAAATGCCCCTACAACAAAATAAGTCATTAATAGCCAACTAGCTTGGCAGAAACAATAATTTTAAGATAGGTATGCAATAAAACTAAGAAAGATATTATATTAGTAGGAGGATTAGGTAAAAGAATAATAAAGTGAGAAGCATATTTAGATGGCTTAAAAGTCTACAAAACAAGGCAAGATATACACCAACAATAGAAATAGACATTATTAGCATGCACGAGTATTAGGAAGGTAACCTGGTTAAAACTTATGCAAAAAGCCATGCAACATAAAGTTAAGACCATAAATGAAACTCAATAATAATTAATGGAGACTGGGAACTCATAAATCCACCAATAATGATGACTTTATTAGCAAAATTGGTAAACGGATTTTATTAACAATATAACTTAAATCTTGGACTCGCGAGATTTATTTTGTCTACTATGAAAATGTACCATGAGAGAACTCATAGTTAAGGGATCGAGTTTCATTTTCCCACTCCTTCCATCGGCGAATCTGCATGAAATAACAACCCCCATCAAACCATAACCACACAAATAATAATAATAGTAAGCAATTTCATTTATCTTTGGACGTTCAAAAGAAAAATTTGAAATCAATACTGAAATCATGGGAAATAGTACTACCTTCAATCTTCCCAGAGCCATTGTTAGAGCGCTGCATACAACATGAAATACTGCCAGGAAGAATATGAAGATGTGCAACTGATGCAATCCATTTGTTGAAACAAATGAGACTTTCCCCTGAAAACAAAAGTGCAGACATAACAATGAAAAAAAAAAGGTTTACATAAATACCACTCAATTCCTCTGTACCTACATATCTAACACAAAAACTTAAATTTTTACATACATGCCACTTTACCTATGCATGAAAAGGTGTATTTCACCTTTGAAAAGTTAAAATGATGATATTCTTTTATGTGCTCTCAAAGATTTGGGTGGAATAAATGTAAAAGGTAAAATTTAGGTGCTACATATATAAATTCATAAGAATTGAGTGACATGTATGTAAATGCTCATGATGAAAAATAGTAAAAGACTTTATAATAACTTACTAAATGGAATACAGATTGAGTGTGTAACAGGCGTAGAGAACCCATAATTCGTTGTTTGAAACAGTGGGATTGCATGGCCTTGTATTTATACAAGTATATTAGTACTATATTGCTACAATAGCAAAGTCTGTTTTAAGTGGAGAACTGTGACCTTTTAGTTGACTTTAATGGTGGAAAGAGGGACTACAAACTCGTGAAGAACTCTCCGGAGCAAGATGATATCAGTAACAGAGTCGGCAAAAGCGTGATATTCTACCTTAATTGAGTAGTTGACTATTGCTTTATGCACAATGAGATTAAGTTTGACCAAGACAGTCACAATAGACTGTAGGGTTTAGGTAATCATCATCCCAGTCATAATCTAAGTATGTACTAAATCTGAGGTTATTGTACTGGATTGGAAAAATATGGAGGCAAGTGCTTTTAATGTATCACAAAGCTCATTTAAGGAAGTAAAGTGTTGATTTAGAGGCAAGGTCGAGGTGAGTGATTGATAGATATGAGAGAGAGAGTTGGTGAAGTGGCGGTAGAGCTCGGGCTAGGAAAGCTCGAAGAGCATATAAGGATTAGAGGATAGTTTTGATGAGATAAGTATTTATAGTAGTTTGTGTTTCACATGCCAACTTGGTCAGATATGATGATTATATATTGGGGCTGATTTAGGAGCAGTCTATGTGGTGTCAGTTGCACTAGGAGACTGAGAAAGTAGGATGGAGGTCCAAGATTTTTTTATATGAAATGTATTTTGAATGTATTGTAGGAAGTGAATCATGGCTAGTAAGTATTGCTGGTGAGGATGATATCATCCGCATAGATCAAGATGTAAGGGATAATATCATTATGATAATATATCAACAGTGACAAATCAACAATGTTAGGACAAAACCGAGACACTAAATATGTCCATTGAGAGTGGCCAAACACTGGCTAGGACGCTAGGTGCTTGTTGAAGTCTATAAAGAGCCTTTTTAGAAATGCAATCATGATCGGTATCAATAAATACTTCAAGAAGTTTAATGTAAACATTCGGTGAGGTTAACGAGTAGGAAGGCATTAAACATATCAAGGTGATGGAAAGGCCAATTGCGAGTAAGAACTACGGTTAGTCGAATTTGAATAGTCAGCATTTTGGCCATTAGGCCGAATCTTTTGATATAATTGTCATCGTTTTCATGTTTAAAACCTTGAGTATTAAGGGGAACTTCACATCGAGCAATGGTGTCATCTAAATCGCACTTCATCCTGTAGATCCATTTGCAGCCTATGAGATTCAAGATAGGAGATGGAAGAAAAGTTTCTAGGCGCCTTGTGATCGCAGTGCCTGAAATTTAGCAGGCATGACATCATTTTTTTGTCCTTGTCTACTACAAAAGAACAAGTCAACTCGGAAGGGTTGGCATTATTGCCATAGGATGAGTTGCAAGAATGGAACTAGGTTGAGGAGCTACTATAAGTTGACGAATTATAATGGTTAGCTCTAGAGGCATAGAAGTGTGTTCATTACAATAAGGAGTTGTGTTGGTGGACTATGCCCATCTAGGAGAGGAGATTTTGAAAATTAAAGCTGAGATATTCTCAACCTACATTCAATTAGAGGGTTTTGATATGGAATTTTTTTTTATCTTCTGCCATTTTTTTTTTTAAACAGGATAAATTTAGAAAGCATTTTAAACTTAAAGAGTCATAAGATACACCCAACAAAAGTGTGAGAAATCATCAAGAAATAAAACATAGAATTTACCTCCATAAGTGGAAGGTGTGAGGGAAGGACACCATACCATACATCGATGGCAAGTAAATGAAGTAAATGCAAATCTCGTAAGTGAAATCAAAGCATGGAAATCTATAGCTTTTGGCAAGACGGTGAGAGGAACATTGTGAGGAAGAAGCCAGAATGCATATTCCTAAAGTATAATTTGTCCTTTATGAGAGAATGGCTGAACCCAGGTGACCCAGTTGGCAATGTCAAAGAGCTAGAATAGGTTTAGCAGAAAGCAAAGCAAGGCGGCAAGATTAGTTCATGGATGGGTATAGACCTCTATGACTGTTGAAAACTGAAATTTAAAATAAGCTAAAACCCTACCTGATACGTGCTCCCGCCCAAGGATGTAGATCACTGCAACCTCTCCCACTCGTTTGCACGTACAGCAACCGAAATCCAAGCCCCCGGCAAAAAACCCGAAGAAACCGTTCGCATCCCTCTCCTTGACATTCGGACGCAACCAAAGGTCCCCGCTTCAGTTCTTCTCGGTCGTTCCCCTCTCGCTTGCGGCCGTCGCGCAGCAACACAAACCGCCGTCCGTCCTTCCTTCTCGCGCAAGCAGACTTCATCCTCTTTGCCTCTCCTGTTCGCCGACGGAGAACTTTCTACGGCAGTCACGATGATGGTTGTGTTGGCAGATAGCATAAAGCACCAACCAGATGGATTAATTTTTAAAATATTAGTTTTAAGATCACAATTATAAACTAATAAATCAAAAGTACTTAAGTAAATTCAATCACCTCAAATTACTAAAAATATAATGCATCAATCATTCATTAAAGTTATTGGATGATGATAAATTTGAGATTGATTTTAGCTCATAAAAAGTGAATATCACTTCGAATATATAATTATATCTACACTATCATGGTAGTAAGGACATGAATCAAGTTACCTACCCAAGTGGCTTGGCTCAACCGCTCCACAAGAAATAACAGTTTGAATTACAACTATCTGACTGCGTGATTTGGTGTCGGCTATGGTATGTGTGTTCTTCAGTGACCTTCTATTATTTGAATTGTGAATCATAAGAGTATATTTAATTATCACAAAATCATCTATTAGCTAACGTTAAACATTCACCTC
>NW_018246375.1:0-3824 GCF_001263595.1 Phalaenopsis equestris
TATCCCTTAAAATATGGATTATTTTTTATCAAAGTTTTGGATAGAATATACTCATGCAATATAATCACATTCAAAAATTGATACATTTACTATACTTATATAACATAAGATTTGTCTTCAAAATATAGTTTATACTTTTTCAAACCTAATAAATATTACTAATGAGAGGTACTTTATATGTTTACTTAAGAGTTATATATATGGTTGGAATATAGTATTAAGTGGTGTATAATAATCTTACGAATATAATGAAATCTCAATACTATCATATAATTAAGTGTTATACATATACCAATAAATACTATTATTTACACTAATATATTGATAAAATACTCTTATTTATGATACACCAAATGAAGACATGAAACAATAGGAAATGCAAAAGCAGTTATTTACTTTGCCTCAAGATACTTCAAATAAGATCACAATCAAGTAATTATTGACCAGCTATATAATTTAACTTAAAATCTTAGATTTATGATTTTATGCTTTCCTGAGGTTGTATGTTATGTTAATTGAATATCCCTCTTAGTCATATGAGACAAATTTAGGTTGAAATAATCATCAGACTTTGCATTTAGTATCATTTATGATGCCTTCCCATTTAATTCAGTCATTTGTGATGTGATTTGCAAAAAAAAAAAATTATCTTTTTACTATAGGTGATAGTGAATAAAATAATTTCAAATCCAACTAGGACTATCTTTTACATTTATTATTGAAATCCTTAGAAGCTACATATATTCCTCATGGTCAATCTCAATTTTACGTGGGGTAAGAATGTAACACTAATATTGTATTTCTCCTTGTCAACTCAAAGTGCACCAAAGAAGAGTCCTTGAAAATTTTCTCATATAGGCTCCTCAAGAGCAACTTAACTTAGGCAACTATCGGTTCTCCTTTTGAAACCCTCAACTCAACTCCCGTGTATTTTGCCTGAGAATGTTTAAATAGGGCTCAATTAGAATATGACAAATTTGTAATTATGAAATATCAACAATGTGTTTTAATACTCTCTTGGTCATGCTATCTGATTTAATGTCAGTGGAGTGATGTCAACCTCAGTTGATCATCAACTTTGAGACTCATTTATAGTTAGAGATAACAACAATCACAGATAGAGATAACATGAAGATATGCGAACACATACTAGTACATACTTGCCAAAAATGAGGAATTAGTTGACCAAAAGTCTTAGGTGGAAAAAGCAGTGGATCCCACAAATATTTTTTTCTTCTAGCTAAATCTTACCATCCATCAAATCCAAATATATTTCTTCTTTTATTTTAAAATTTGTTATAATTATATTATTTCTTTAAACTAGTCTTCTCATTATTGTTTTTTTTTTTTTTTGTCTTCGCTTTTTTCCTAATATGACCTCAATCAAGTGGGACTTGACTTTTTACTTTATTTGGGTATCTTCAACAACCCCTAAAATTGGAATAGGTTATGTAATCTGGTCACTTTAAAACCAATGCATGCTCATTATATGACTTCTCTTTTACTTGGCCCTTCATATGATAATGCCCAAGAATAATAATTTCTTTATTTATGTAGTATTTGAACTGATAATACACACAATATTCCTTTTATCTTCTTAACAAAAATAATATTTTTTTTACTTTGCTTGCACCACTAACTGAAAGACACTTGATAATTCTTTGGATAACTAGAAATCATGTTGTAAGATATATCAATGTCCATAAATATATTCCAAGACCTAATTAGACACTGCTACTCTTTTGAAGGATTTCTTGAAATAATTTAAAAGTATTTCTAACGTAACACATTTGTTACTCAAGATTCCCTCAATTCAGATCTTGATGGTCTTTATTAGTCAAAGCTTCTCATAACTATTAACCCACACCATTTGTTCAACCTACTAACCCCTTAAAAAAAGAAGAAAATAATTATTTTGTTAAACCCAATCTTATCCTCCTCTTGTTCATAACCATGAAATTTTAGCACAGCCTCATTACCACCTTATGGTCATGTTGCATTCACCCTAAAGAAGGATTAACATGTGCATTTGTTGGCCTTCATAACCTCACTGCATAGCCTCGCTAATTTATCTAATTAAACTTTACAAAAAGGACTAATGTAAGAGCCTTAATATACTCTGTTGCCCAATGTATCACTAATACTAAGGATACTAGAAAAAGAATAACTTCATTTTCATTTATTAAATGCTTTATAAAACTTTAGGAAATGAACACTAACATAACTTATACTAAAATTATTAGAAATTATTTCAACTATACAAGGCCCAATTTTTTTATTTCTTTTTGTAAAAGATTATTTGTCCCCTACTTGCTTTGTTTTATTTTTTTAATTAAATATGGGATGTCTTTCAAAAATAAAATGATCAAATCCTCTCACTCTCTCAACTAACACAAACTTCTATGTGAAATAATTTTCTTATATTTGTTAATCAACAAATATGATGTTCGATGAACATGCATGCATATGGGCAATAATAATCCTTTATTCAAACATTGAAGATTAATAAATCTTTTTCTAAGTGCCTTCTTATGAAGGAGGACACTTGAATTCAATAAATATTACTCAAATAAGTCATAAAACTCCACACAAGACAAAAAAAAATTTTGAGTAATCAACTTTATAAAGATAGTCACATAAGTATTATAAGTGTGATTATGATTGATAAGCTTAATTTTTTACAATTATGATCTGAAACTAAATAATGTACATCTCTATATAAGAAGTTTATATCTATGGTGAAAGTTCTTTATTGAATATTGAGGCAATTAAGTATTTTGAGTATGTGAGGCATAAATATGGAAGGTAGGTTAAGTAAATGTTTCTAGTTTTGTGCAATACAATTGTGCTTGTTGCAGGTTTGCATTATATTGCATATATAGCAAATAAACATCATGAGTTTAGATTTGATGTGCACTAGAAAGGTTGTTGTGATAGAGAGAGGGTTTAATGTCCTAAATTTCTATAGATATTATGTAGTCACATAAATACATAGAGATAATGCAGTAAAAAATGCAATATTTTTTTATATGAAATTTTTTAAAAAGGAAAAACAATCATATGGTTTGGCTTAATTGAGATAATCAACTATAGATTTGAGACAAAAATAAACAATATATGTGAGGTCATGAAAGTATGCTCTTCTCTGACATTGGATAAGAGAATTTTATAAATTTTGGAGCATTTGCTTGATGTCTTAAAAGTATAGTTGAAATTATAGAAGAAACAATGGATGGTGATAATAATAATTAGGTTATGACCAAGCAATAAGAATTAGGAGAATTTGGTCAAATGATGATTATTAAAACATGGTAGTCAGAAAATAATAACTAAGATATAATGAACAAAATAAGATGACTGGGAGATAATGATCGAGTGATAACAATTAAGAGATGATGATTGGATGACAATGATTGAGAGATGATAATTAAATGATGGTGATTGTCATCAATAAGGATCATTGAGATGAGTTATAAAGTATTAAGATATTCAAGATCTATTTATTTTTAAATTTAGATCCCATATATTTGAGAAATGAGGTTTTAATTATAAAAGCTTTACTAAATTGTTTCTCATTAGTTAAGTTGATCTTGAACTGTTCATACAATATTTAATTATTTTAATGAGTTTAAAACTGAGTGATCTTACGCTCATTAAATTCCTTTTATCAAGATGTTTGTTTTGAATATAAGCGTGCAAAATTTTTAAAAAAAAATATTTAACCTTTTAAGTATCATTTTAATACTGTTTATCATACTTCAAGTTCTTAATTTGGGCTCAGTTGAACTTAAATTGGATCACTTTTAATCTAGTGAGCTTATCTC
>NW_018246376.1:0-443 GCF_001263595.1 Phalaenopsis equestris
AGACCCTACCTGGAAGAATTTGATGTCGTACACTTTCCCAAGGGCTTCTTGGCCCCAAACATTAAGATATTTGATTTGAATGGAAATCCTAAACAATATATAGCACACTTCCTAGCTAGTTATGACAACACAAGAAATAGTGAAGCTTTACTCTTCCAACAGTTCGTCAGTAGCTTATTAGGGATCTCCTTTGATTGGTATGTTGATTTACCCAATGGATCAATTAAGACATTTTCTGAGTTGTAACAATTAATTATGAAGAGATTTGCCGGAGCACAACATCATGTCTCTATAGGAGAGCTCATGATGGAAAAGCAAAAGACCAACGAGACTTTGGTGGATTACATTTTGAGGCGGAGAATCCTTAGCATGAAATGTGAACCCTAGCTATAGGAACATCACACAATAGAGATCTTACTCAAAAGCATTCATGGGTCAGTAAC
>NW_018246377.1:0-1650 GCF_001263595.1 Phalaenopsis equestris
ATAAAAAGAAATCTGTAACATTTCTCTTTTACAGTAGCAATCAGTTCATACCTTGAAAGTGCAGAAAACTCTACTTCATATTACAAAATTGTCTTCTCTTCTTAGACAAACTTGATAAATATCTTGCATCTATCTTCGGCTAGATAGGGGTGCAAACCACTCTAAAAAGTTCCACAAAATTCTCCCAATATCATGGTGGGTATATCCCATAACATGTCTTGATGTTGCCCACTTTTCTGCTTCTCTATTCAACACAAATGTAGCTAATGGTACCCTTTTTTTCATTTTGACATGTCATTATGTCTATTTTTTTCTTATCCACATTAATCAGTGTTCTGCTTCAATCGGATCTTCGTTTCCTTTGAACAAACTTTGACACAAATCTAAAAATATCCTCAAGTATTTATCCACAACAACTGTATCACTTCCATTAGGTTATCATATGGACACTTGAATCAGGTGCATCATCGTAACCATCACTGGGTTAAGTTATTCATTTTCTGAGTTATAGCAAACAATAATTCCTCATTTCCTATCACATTTTTTCATCTATAATCTTAGGTGCATTCATTTGCCTAAATTAAAATATTTACTTAATTAGATTTAACTTATACTTTTAGTTTTTTATTAATTTTCTTGTAGTTATTCCATTAGTTATTTCGTCATAATTATATAATTTAATCTTAATGAAAGACCAAATGAACTTAAAGAGCATATCAATTATTTTTTTGAATCTTGTTATATAAAATATATCTAAACAAATAACATGATGTATCATATTCAGAGGAAACCAAACATTACTATAATTTAAAAATACGAGTACTCACATATTAGATTGGCAGTTATTTCACATTTCACGTGTGGCATCAACATCTAACGCTTCTAATGATTCTTATAAATAAAACACAATCTATGATATACGTTCTAATATTATTAACTTTTTTAACAATATAATTAATTTTTAAATTATCCAATTTTTTGAATGATCAATCTTTAAAATCTAAAAGTTTTTTTTTTTTTTAATTTCATTTTGCCTAACCATACTTATAGGTATTATTGAAATTATACATTACTTGTGTCCAATTTTATTAGAATTGAAATTAACTATCCGTTTGGCGCAGAGTTGAGGCAGCGATGTTGTCTATAACCAACAACATTTATGTCGTTTGTTTAACGTCTTCCCATTGCATCCTATATAACGCGACACATTGTGATATAATAAAAAATGTGTTCTCTCGCTGCGGCTCGAAGACTGCTTGTCACGTTTTGGGTTAACATTTTACTGTTTTTTACGGTTCACTCCTCTGGCTTTCCTCTTCCGCTTCCTTCTCCTCCATCCGTGAAGTTTAGGGATCCCAATCGAGGTGCACTTCTTTTTATCTTCCCTATTTTTGCTGCATTAGCTATGATCTCTTAGGTATCTCCGATCTCACCCTGAATTTCGTTGGTTTGTTTCGTCAAATTTTCAGTTTCTTTAGGGACGATCTGAGATCTTCTCTATTACATGTATGTGTTGATCCTAACTTATGCAAATGCCTTTATATTGGCATTTTAGTCGATTTGGGAAAACAACAACCATCACCTCAAATTTTTTTTTTTTCTCGTGAAATTTTGATTTCTCTGCACCTTGGCATTTTGGTTTTTTCAAAC
>NW_018246378.1:0-1953 GCF_001263595.1 Phalaenopsis equestris
ATTATTGAATATTATAATTATACAACTTAATCAAACCAGACAGATCTATAAAGTTGCGATCAAGTATTTAGACACTGTTGCTGGAAAATTAAATCTTCTAGTAGCGTCATCAAATTCTTGTATTTGTCGATTACAAAAAGAAGTCGGTTAGAGAACAGACAGGGGTAACCTTCACAGATGAAGACTTGCTGCTCAGTACCGCCGACCACAATCGTTCGCTCTACATCTCCGTTAACATTGGCAGATTTGTGTTATCTAGAGTTTTAGTTGATCCTGGAGCATCTCTTAACTTGATGAGCCTACGGAGATTGGCCTATTTGGATATTAAGAACTTACGGCCGATAAGATGATGTTAAGAGGATTCAACCAAAAGGGAGAAAGGGCCCTTTGATCAATTACATTACTTATGAAGGTTGGAGAACTTGTGACAACCGCTAAATTTCATATCATCGACTCCGAGACCTCGTTTAATGCTCTATTGGGTCAACCATGGATTCATGAGCACAATATGGTTCCATCATCTTTACACCAATGCATCAAGTACTGCAAAGATGGTCAAGAAAATTGCATCAAAGGAGTACAACCATTCTCAGTGCATGAAGTTGGTATCCATGAAGATGTTGCCTACTACGCGCCTGCAAGGAAGACTGTCTTTTTTCGCGAGATTTAGATAAATAGAAATGAAGATTCAGAGGAATCACAAAGAGGAAGCCAAACAACTCCGCTTCAACAACCTTCTACCACTCCCTTACAACGAGCTGGTGGAGATTCTTCTAGTTCACGCACCCGAGGTCAAGGCCGGGGACGGGGACGAGGACGAGGAAATATTAATTTAATTGTTGAATGGACTAGGTCAACCATCAACATTGATGATGAAGACAGTTCCGAAGATGAGATAATGATGACAAAGCAGAAGAAACCTCAGTACGAGATATCTCTAGAAGATACAGAGAAAAATGAATATGAAAAAATGTACGATCGGATAAACCACTATGTGAATACTATGATCCTTACTCTGATTCTCCCCCAAAAGGTTGAGAGTTTAAAGGTTAAGGAAGTCCGTAGTGTTGGTTCAAAACTGATCAAAATTTACCGTGCTTCTACCTCTACTGAGCTTGAAAAACAAGTAAATTTGGATGTTGATTCTAATGAATTAATGGAATTGCATTTTGGTTACTTTTCGCCTTACGTTCAAAAGTTAATTCAACAGGGACACTTACGAAAACAAGTGCCAAAGGATAAATTTCAACTTTTTGAAAAACTATGGAATGCTAAAAGTCGAACTCCAACTTCAAAAGAAGGTCTCGGATTTGGTTCAATTGAACCAGTCGATGATTCTGAATTTTGCATGGTTGTCACTAATGAGACAGAGGAGGATTGCCTAGATGTAGAGGATAACTCTATTGATCAACCAATAGAAGATGCTCCGCCAAAATTTGAGGAGGAAATTAAATCTACTATCGATGAATTGAAAGAGATTAACCTCAGGACTGAAGAACGACCCCAACCTACATTTATAAGTTCTCTACTTGATGACAAAGAATCTGCAGAATTGGTCAAACTATTAACAGAATTTATAGATTGCTTCGCATGGATCTGCAATGAAATGCCAGGTTGTCAGTAGAGGTTGCAGTCCATAAACTTGGGGTGAACAAGAATATAACCCCCGTAAAACAAGCTCCCAGGAGGATGCACCTTGAAATAGAACAACAAGTCATTGCCGAGGTGAAGAAGTTGATAGATGCCAATATTATGAAAGAGGAGCAGTACCCCACGTGGTTAGCCACATCGTACCTGTTAAGAAGAAAAATGGACAGATCCGCGTTTGTGTCGACTTCAAAGATTTGAACAAGGCAAATCCAAAAGACGAGTTCCACTACCTATACCAGAGATGATGGTGGACACCGCTTCAACACATGAAATTTTCTCCTTCATGGATGGATCATCGGGATA
>NW_018246378.1:2630-3382 GCF_001263595.1 Phalaenopsis equestris
GCCCAAGGCAATGATGAGGGTAGAGAAAATACGCTCTACTACTTGAGTCGTCACCTATTACCGACGGAAATAAGGTATCCACCTATTGAGAAGCATTGTCTGACGTTAATTTTTGCCGCCCAAAAGCTTAGACATTACATGCTTTCTCATAAGATCACCCTAATCTCGAAAGTTAATCCATTGTAATATTTTATGACCCGACCAACACTGTCCGGACGTTTAGCAAAATGGTCAATGATCTTATTGCAATTTGATATAACTTTTGTTCCCCTCCATGTTATTAACAAACAGATACTAGCAGATTTTCTTGTTGCACACCCATTGCCAGCTGGGTCCTTTCTCAACAATGAGTTCCAAACGAGCAAACACTACAAATGGAATTTTCTTCTGTGCAGCACTGGGAAATGTACTTCGATGGCCCTTCGTTATCCAGGAAAGACAAAGGATCAGACACGGTTATACCAGGCAAAGAAGGGATTAGTTTGATCTTTATTACGCCAGATAAGGGTATGTTGAGGTTCTCATACCACCTGACATAGCTGTGCACCAACAATGAAGCAGAATATGAAGGTTTAATCACAGGATTGGAATTTTCAATCTCAATGGATATAACAATCATTTATGGCGACATCCAGCAAGTCACCGGACAATACAGAATTCTAAAACCAAGACTAGCAGAATATCACCGATACACAATGAAGCTTCTGGAGCAGATTCCTGAGGTGACTTTCTACCGGATTCCTCAGGGAGAT
>NW_018246378.1:4254-5597 GCF_001263595.1 Phalaenopsis equestris
AGCTTTCAAAAGCACAAAGATCAACAATTTTGTCAAAAGATATAGGATAGATTAGAGATACTCTACAATTTACTATCCCAGAGCAAATGGTCTGGTTGAAGCTTTCAACAAGACACTGGTACAGATTTAAAAGAAAACACTGGATGAAAATAAGAGGGATTGGCATAACAAACTGTTAGAAGCCTTGTGGGCCTACCGAACGACTTTCAGGACTCCCACTCAGTGTACACCTTATATGCTCATGTACAGGACCGAGGTCATGCTACTGCTAGAAATCCAGACACCATCTCTCAGAGTCACCGTTGCCAACCAACTCACAACGAAAGAAAGCGCAAAACTCAGACTTGAAGAATTGGAGAGTCTCAAGGGAAAATGATTGGAAGCACAACAACATTTGGAGCTCTACCATGCAAAGATGGTACAAGCCCATGACAAATTGGTCCGCCCAAGGACATTCAAAATTGGTGACCTCGTACTTGTGCTCAAAAGACTTATTCTTGCTCGCCTCAAAATAGGTGGGAAGTTTGAGCCAACTTGGGAGGGACCATTTATCATTGAGAAGGTCTATACAAGAGGAGCCTAACAGTTAGTGGACTTTCGGGGTGAAAGACCCATGTTACCGATAAATGGATGATACCTGAAAACTTATTACGCAACCTGATGCCGCCTACCTCCGCTTGCCTATGCTTGCTTTGAAAATTTGAAACTTTGATTGTTTTAGGGTTATCTATGTGGCCGAATGTCTATGACCGGGTCCAAATTTTGTAATTAACCTCATTATATTGAAAATTTTGAGAAAATTTTTGAACTTCACGCGTTCTCTTTTCTACTTTTGAATTTAAAAACCCTACTAAATTAAACGAAACTCACACATAAAATGAATAATCCTCTTCATCAAAACAAACTAAAATTTACTTTAATAAATACTTTGTTTTGTTCTTGTTCGTGCCAAGCTTCGATCCACTAACGTTTTTCCTGTCGTCTGCAGAAAAATATCAGGACAGAGGTTGATCTTTGCCTTCCAGGATGGCTGGAACCTCGCACTGAATGAAGAGATGGCACCGCAAGGAGGTGTAATAGATTTCAACGTGGATTTCAACAAAGGTTATATGGACTACGAGAGGGTCTGCCTTCACTGTTGAGGGTAACCACTCAAGGCAATGTGTCACGCAAAGGTAAAAACGTGATAGCGGAAGAAGATCCGATGGAGGGGCCCAGCCGACTGCCCTCCATGATACCATGGTGGCTACTCCAGCAAGGGACCTGATAGCCTCCCGTAATGAATGATTACAGAATACTCCGCTCCGCAGGACGCAGCGCAAAAATGCAAGCCAAAAGAAGCA
>NW_018246379.1:0-457 GCF_001263595.1 Phalaenopsis equestris
CTGAAAATAGTTGGCTAAAAGGGAAGCAGTTAACACATGCAAAGTTAACAGAAACAGAATGAAAATACACTGGCCCCAAACTTGTGGGAAAGACAGCAATTAGAGTTGAAGAAAATTCACAGCAGTACACCTAAATATAAAGTGATTATCCAGTAATGTGCAAAAAAAAAACGTTGTAATTGATCCGTTGCCAGAGAAGGAATTCCTAATAGCTCCCCCAGCTCAAATTAGAAGTGCATAAAGAAACCAAGTAGATGGAGAAATACAAGAAATCCAACATGTTTGGGATTTAAGAAGCAGATCATTCCAAAAATAATGTTAAGTAAAATAGTTTTGAGTTTCAATATAACAAAAGATGAGATTTCACTTTTAACATGCATATTAAGCTAGGGCAAGACATTTTTATCTATTACATTAGCATGTGATGTTTTCATCTTTCAAGCATTTTATATCTATT
>NW_018246380.1:0-2985 GCF_001263595.1 Phalaenopsis equestris
ATTTTTAAGCAGAACATAATAACATTATTGATGCTAGAAAGAGGAGGTAGTGGGGAGCACTTTTGAGTTGACCATGGCTTTTATAGTTGCTTTGAATTTTCAAATATCTCATTTTCATAGATTTGGAATCACTGTGAGGTCCACCATTAAATCTTTTCTATCAGATAGGGATTCTTCTTCTGGACGATTGTCAACTATAATTTTTCCTAATTATTAGGTACCTCGTAACTAGCCATTGATACCTTATTATGTTTCTGCATTTCATCTTCAACTCTTTCAAATAATTTGATAAGTTGATTTTGTAGTCTTTCTTCAATTTTGTTGGAGGATCCATTTAGAAATTTCCTTCTTAATTATTTATAAAAAATTTAATTTAGATATCTTCTTTAGCTTAATTTTTAGACAGACTTGCTTTTATTTGTTTGGATTACTTTATTAATGAAAATAACATTTTATTAGATTTGAATGGCTGTCAACAATTTCAATGAATAATTTCTATATAAATATTTACTATTTAAAACATCATGTTGAATTTCGAGATTTTATGACCAAATCTATGGAATCTGACATTGAGTGAAAATAGAATAAATCTGATTGGTCTTCTATTAAGATATCAACTGGAATTTAGATATGTAGGGAGAAGTTTCAACCCAATGATAATAGGTAGCTTTGATTGGAGGGGACAAGATTTGGGTTACAACATCACAATTATCCCACCATTGATAAAACAAATGATGATTATCATTGGATAAGATTTCAAACAATATTACAAACATCCATAAATGTTTTCTTCTAGAATTAATAACATGAAATGTTTTGTCATGGCTTCAATATAAGTCTAGTAATTAAAATAAATGTTATTTCTAAACTGAGATTCTAGATGTTTATTTTCAATTATTTAATTTGATACGGAGTAAGGCCTCATTTATTATGATTAATAATTCTAAGAGTTGTAGTTTTGCTATAAGCGATAGATTTATTTTCTTCATTATAAATAGATTTATTTTCTTCATTATAAATGTGTTGGATTTTGACACATTTAAGACAGATAAGAATTGCTTCATACATATAATGATCATAAAAGTATTCATAGGGAATAAGTATTAGTACCAAGATAGCGCTAAAAATGGCCCAAGAGAATGTAAGATGATAATCATCATCGTTGATTTCTAAAATATGAGAGACAGTGATTTTGCTGCAAAGTAATGATTCAGATTCAGATTTGAGAATTTCTTAGTAGGATTTAAGAGGTGACTTAAGATCAGCAGAGGAAGAAGGTTGAGATGAAGGAGGTTGAGAAAAAATGTTGTCCCAAAAGTTATCACCTACTCTACCTCGCAGGCCTGTCTCTGCCACACAGAACCTCCAGGACATTCTTTCGCAGTCTTCACTCACGAAGAAGCAGCAGAATATTGTCTCAAAATTTATTCCAAATCTGTTACACAGGACCTCTAGAATTTTCTTTCACAATTTTCTCTCGTATAGAAGTAGGAGAAAACCGTCTCCAAAGTTATCATCAACCCTGTCACATAGGACATTTGGACTTTTGTGTAGTGTCATGCATTTTGAGGCAGATTCTTGTTTTGTTGTTGCACATTTCGAAGGAGTCGAAGAAATGCTGAAGAATTCTATCGTACCCTTTGGGAGATATTTCCATACTTCTGTGTCGGCAATATTTGGAGAATTTCGTCCCCCTGGAGATTAGTAGAAGTACCAAAATTTTGAGGAGACGACCATCCACTATTTAAAGACGAGTCAACCTCTTGTAACTTTTGTACCAGTCTTTGTTGGTCTTTATGACTTCTTAATCACCTGATGACATTTGTAAATATGATAATGATTTTTTGTGTTCGTCTTTGATGTTGCTTCTGAGGTTGATGTGGCTTTTCAATCATACGAAAGTCTGCAATTAAAGTTAGCATGTGCACTTTATAAAAACGAATCACATACCCTTTTAGACTTGTGCCTTCTGAGTTTTTGTATCCACTTGGGCATGTATCATTTGAAGCTTGTGCATTCTTAGGCTTATGCTTCTAGTAGCTGTAAATGCATTGATGTCTTATGGGGCTTCTAGCCTTCTGAGATCTTTGATGTTCATGCATCTTTTAAGGTTTGTAGCCTTCTGAGGTCATTGATGAACCTGTGCACCTTGAGGCTTAAAGTGTTCTAAGGTCTTTAATGTACATATGCCTTCTGAGGTCTTTGATGTGCATATCTCTTCTGAAGCTTGTAGTTTTTTGAGGTATTTGAGTTGAGACCCTGTCAACCACTTGCTCTCTTGGAGTCTTTCTTTGATAATTCTTCTATTTGCAATAAACTGCTCTACACGTAGTCTAAAAAGCTCGTTGAAGTTGTTGATAGTGCCCCTCGGAAGGGAGCAGAACTATGTGTGAGTTTGACCCTTGGGAGTTGCAGGGAACACTTGACAGAGAAGCACATCAGAGGCACAATGAATGTGCATAATAGTTCGATAGTGGTCGAGATATTCGTATGGGTTAGTTACCCCTTCTTAGTCATCAATATTTAGAAGTTTGAAACCTGTTGGGAAAGGGTGTAGGAGAATCACGTCAGCCAAAGGAGAGGATTCTTGGAAGTTACAGCGAGCAGCGAAGCAATCTCTTTTATCAAAGGGGAACTCTTTCCAAATCAGGCGTCGTAGCTCCTTACGGATGATATCAATAGAAACGATAGTAAGGCAAGGAGATTTCAGGTGAGCAACATGAGAAGGATAAGTGGAACTTGTAATGTCGAGGAGATCGGGGTCCAGTCTTGACAAGGGAATGGTTTCATCACTGAGAGAGAATTTGATGAGTGGGTATTTCTTATTGAATGCTGAATTGGTGGTAAGTAAGCTACATTGGGTTGTAGTTGTCGCTCCCCTCATAGGAGGTGTAGAATCTTTGGTTGAGATGTCGCCATCTTGCATACTCAGTCATCCATAAAAGTACCTGAGGCACCTTTGCTAGTGAGAAGATGCCTTTCAGA
>NW_018246381.1:0-769 GCF_001263595.1 Phalaenopsis equestris
GAAATACTAAGTGCCGACAGTGCCAAACTGGACGCTGACGGTGCAGACCTACAGAATAAAGGCCAGAATTTCCTTAGTGCCGACGACGCTAGGACTAACGCTGATGGTGCCAGAACTAGTGTCGAGAGCACCATTTGATAGAGAGAACTGAATTAATTTATGGGACACTGGCGCCGACTGCGCCAATATCGGTGCAAAATCAATTTCTAGAAGATTTGATGAATTGGAATGCTTTTTGAAGAGTTTTTTGATGCACCTATTGGGAAACAAACATTAGGCTCTATTTAGAGTGAAAATTGATCAAATCTCTTCTGCCCCCCTCAACAACTTTGAGTCCTTTAATCATTTAAGTCTTTAGAGTTTTGAGTTTCATGGTAAGTTTAAGTATGAATTCTTTTCTAAGAGTTGTTAGAGAGGGAGATAAGTGAAAGATTTCTTCTTTCTTACATCTTCTAAGAGAGAGTCAAGAGTATTGTAAATAGAGAAAAAGTCCAAGAGAGGCTACAAGTGATTTGCTTTGAGAAATATTTTCAGAAAAGTTTTGCTTGTTTATTATTATTGTATGAACTTTCTTTTATATATGAAATTTGTGTTTTGTTGTATCTTTCTCATGAAGTCTGACTAGTTTTTTTTTATCTTTCTCCCTACTCTAAGATATGGTGAAATGAAGAGATAATTTGGATGTGCCAATCTTAAAATATAAAATAATTTGTGATGGTTTTTCCACTCACTTGTTAATTTACTTTTCGATCTGACCAATTAAAATGTT
>NW_018246382.1:0-211 GCF_001263595.1 Phalaenopsis equestris
TTAGATCCAATAACACTAGTATAACCCCATGATAATATTTAAATGACACCTCGCAGCTGTTATATGCTAATAATACAGACAAAAAATATTATGATAATACCTAAATAATACTACGTCCCCCTCTAATATAACAACAACGTTACAAGCAACTAATACAGTAATAACACCAGAATAGTACCACAAAAACACCCTTAGGACGACAAGAATAACA
>NW_018246383.1:0-314 GCF_001263595.1 Phalaenopsis equestris
GATGAGAATCGATCGGATGGAGAAGGAAGTCATTGATTTATGTGAGGAATTCTTTGCTTTTCAGGGATGTTCGCTGCTCAGAAGGAGATGTTGTGCCTGTGTTTGGAATTTTTGGCCATCAAAGGTGGCCTTCTCGTACAAACAAGGGATAGTCAGATGACCTCTTTAGGCTAGGTGGTGAGTTCACGTACGAGAGATTGTTTCATTGAGGGTTTACCTCGAATAAGCTACTGACAATCGCCTGAGGAGGTTCTTTCTCTCGGAGTAGTTTCTTAGGTTTAATGTAAAGGGTAAATAATGAAATGAAAAAAAAA
>NW_018246384.1:0-2300 GCF_001263595.1 Phalaenopsis equestris
TCATATTTTGTTTCAAATCCTAATTATTTCGTATTTGTAGGATTCCTATGCTATTTATTTTTCATCGTCGTGTAAATATTTCGATATTTGTAGTTCATTAAATCCTAGCCCAAACCCATTTAAGATTTCTAGCCAATCACTTCTTGTAACAAGTCATAGCCCTGTTTTCGAGTTCTCTTGGTAATCATAAAACCTTTAAAATTACTTGAAAAACTCCAAACATAATCTATAAAAATTTTCCCATCATTAATATGTGTTTAAACCCATTTCCATTACCCACAATCCCTTACACACGTCAAAAACTAAAGTCTTTTACTGTTGTACAAATTGTTGTTTCATTAGAACTCATCTTTTGTAAAATTCGGGGTTGTGCTTTTGGTTGCGCCGTCGGTTCCATGCTATTCTCCTCGACATGGGTCTTTTGAACATCTTGCAGATTCAAAGGTTTAGGGTTGTTTGAATAATCAAGCGCGTCACAGAAGGTTTTACGATGGATTTGATTATTTGAACATAGAAAGTGCTGGATATCAGCAATGGCCTGTGAATAAATACGACATGTCACTTTCCCAATAGAATATGGAGATTAAATAAGGTTTAAATTAATTTTGGGGTCTTCTCCCTCCTGTAAGGTCTTAAAATTATTAAGAAAATTTTCAAGCTCTCAATAATGTATTTAGACTCATGTATCTAACATTTCTAAGTGGTTTCGAGCTGTTTGGATCTATCATTTTTTCACACCTAGAATTTTGAAGATAAAATTATTGCTCTCAAGTTGGACTAGTTTTTTATTGGCTTCGGCCACACCTTTTATTGCCCGAAACATTAAATCCAGTTCAAATTAGACCCAAGCAAAGCCTAGATATCATTACTAGCCATCTTGGGAACTAATCCAAATCTTGTGTCTCATTAAGAGGATGTAATCTTAGCCCACACATCAAAAAGTTGCTCACATTTAAAGTAATTTTAAAAATTTTAAAAACAAGTGATGAGGAAATAATAAAATAAATTCATTAATATTAGCTACTAAAGCCTAAATTACTGTTAACTATTGAAACTAAGACCTTTTTAATTAACTATTTTGTTTAAAAGGTCATGACTTGCGCAGCGGCATCAAAAATTGATCTGACATTGTAACTCGATCCGAATCTGACTCGGGCAGTCTATATTCAGAAATGACTCGAATAATTTTCAGATTGGGTTTGGTTTAAATATTATGATATGTTTAGTTTTTTGGGTCGTGTTTGGGTTGACCAACAACGCCAAATTGACTTAGAAACAGATTTGCTAACCAAGAATTGACCCCAAATGGATCAAACCTTAACCCAAATAATGGTCATTTATTTTGTTAAACTGTTTGGGTTCGGGTTGGCAGGTTTAATGCTGGTCGGGTTCAAGTTGAGATTTTCGACTAATATAATATTTAGGTCGAATTTGGGTCAAATCTATTCAGATCCAATCAATTTCGATCGAGCCAAAACCGAACCCAATCTGTCGACCCAAATTAACACCTCGTATTCATACTTAGCGAGCTTGAAATTAATCATGAATAAGACCAGATTTTAGGCATGCTTCATTTTCTCCATCCTTCACAAGGGTATTAATAAATTTAAGCAAAAGATATTTAAACTAATTAAGTTTATAAAAATAAAATGCATGAAAGATGCGTGTGTTAATTTTCTCATTAAAAAAATTAAAATCAAAGTACAAATTTAGGTACGCCTAACTTTCTTAATCTTTCATAAATTATCCTGCCTCCATGGCCTTCACCTGCTCGAAGACTTTCTCGATCAGCAACGCTTTACATGCATGCCACACAATTTTCTTATATTTACACCTAGAGATTCGAGATAATAATTTCTTTTTATCAGATTCAATAATTGATTCATGCCCTTCAGCTATCCACCCCCACTAAACTTGATATGATCAGATCAACCCCTTTCAAAATTTATAATTAAATAGGCAATAATTTTCTCAAAATTTATACATTAATTGTTAAGAAATCACAAAGCATCAAAAGTATATAATAATTTTGCGGGCTACAAGATGATTATCTTGACGAAGCAGTGCGCACGAGCTCGTATGACATATGTCAATTAATGACATTTGATTGATCGAAATGTGTTGATATCAATCTCCAAACATCTGACATGCATCAATATTCGACATATGTTAAAACCAAATAGTTTATTCTGATATCCTTCTGCTAGTTTGCTCAGCCCTCCTCCTTTAAGTTGAACAACTGAGGCTAATTATTTCTCAATATATGACGTTCTCTAGTTAGACCCAGACTCTAATTTCGT
>NW_018246385.1:0-849 GCF_001263595.1 Phalaenopsis equestris
ATATACATATATACATATATTAATAAAAGAAAGATACAAAGCTTTTAGTGAGTGGGTCAAAAGGACCCACTCACAAGTGTAAAATTCTCTCTCTACATTATGTGCTATCTTAATTCTTTCAAGCCTAAAATTATGATCAAATAAAGAATAATTATTTGGCTTATGTGATATGTGAATATCTATATGGAATTAGTATTGTGTATATACCATATATAAATGATATTTTAATGATGGGTTAAAACTAAATATATTCACTCAAGTATAAATAAGGTCATGGTCCATAGTCAAGAGATTGTTTCTCATTTTTTACACATATCCTATATTGAGTGAAAATAAGTTTCTCTCTTTTTTCGAGAACACCCCATTAGACGTGCAAGACCTATAACCCATATTTGTTATTCGATGGATTTAGGCACTATTCCAATTAGATTTATTTGATGAGTTTAATGAGATCCGAATATTATGAATTTTATTTTTCATCTTCTATTCATTTCCATAAAGAGATCTTCGATTTATATATGGGATTTTATAATGTCTTAGATTCAAAGATATAATTGTTCTATATGAAAAATGGTTAAACTTTAACGGTTCCAGAGTATAGTGAAGCTTAAGTGTGGTGTAATTTTTTTTTATTCCTCTCAATTTCTTCCTAGTAGATTTCTTAGTATGGTGTGACTCTGTGATTATTTTCGTTCTCGGGTTTTCCATATTAAATCGGATGTTTTCTGTTTTTTCTTGTTTCGCTTGCATCTTCTGCTCAAAATTTTATTTCAGATCACTCGAATCAGTTTCCACGATTTACATCTCCCAACAAAACACAAACTGAAGGCACAACACGAATGACATACT
>NW_018246386.1:0-550 GCF_001263595.1 Phalaenopsis equestris
AATAGACCAGAATTTAAAATAATTCTAATAAATCATATAAAATTTAAAAACTTATGAAATTTGATCCAAAGGTTTCTCTAGTATAGGTCTACCTCCAATGAAAATTTCAAGGGATTACAATATACATTGGTCAAGTTAGGAATTTTCTTTGAAAAATCCCATTTTTGCATGAAAATAATTAAAAAAATTAAATTACATTTTGAAAAGTCATATTTTTTCCTCTGATGTCTTAATTGACCCATGAATGAGGTAAGATAAAAATTTCAAAGTCATTTGAATTTAATTTGATAAATTATGAAGTGTTAGAGCCTTAGGGGCAAATGTGTAATTTTGGAAACCTTGCCCTAATTAACATTTAGGCCTAATTTAAGGAGGGAAAACCTCTAATCTTAATAAATTTATTTGATGTTTGGAACACAAGGGGTTAATTGGTGGAAACCAATCTAACTTTCTTAATTAAGTTAATAAATTTCTAAATTATTAAAATTTGGAAGTTTATTAGTATTAAATGATCTTGGACTTAGGGGTATGACATTTGAAGTCAATAATT
>NW_018246387.1:0-478 GCF_001263595.1 Phalaenopsis equestris
TTTCAGAAAACTCTTGTATCAGTTTGTCCTAGACCCTTATCATATCAAGGTAAACCAATTGTCATTTTTTAAAAGAATAAAAAAATTCTGAGTTGGCATCTCCTTTATCTCTTATTAGTAAATTTTCATAGAGATGATTAAATTTGAAGATTATTTGTAAATTCATAAAAAATTTGAGGTTAACTGAGGATTATTTAGTTGGGCTTATTGATTATCCATTTCTCATCGATTTATTCCTTGAAACTAATTGCTAAAGACACTTCTCTAGAAGAATAAAATATATAAATGATATCCCAATGTGGATGATTAATTGATCAACTTGATTCAATTAATCAAAAGAACCAACTTTTACACCTATTTGGGTTGGTTATTCTATTATCTCTGAATTAACTATTTCAATCATCCACTCTACTCTCTGGCTCAATTTTTGGTAAATTGCTTCTAGTAAATGCTACTACTACTACTAGGCTTTTCTGGC
>NW_018246388.1:0-2241 GCF_001263595.1 Phalaenopsis equestris
ATGTTCCATGGGTCTTAATAAAAACATGCCCAAGCAAAATGGAAGATTAATTGAAAAGCTACATAACTGCCTACAAGAAAGTTGCAACCATTAAAGAGGCATTACATGACTACAAAGTGACCCATCGCCAATTCTAGCTTTAAAATGTGATTGATCATTCCACCATGGGATAAGTAGCATCCAACCACCCAATCTCCCCTTAAATGTTTTTATTAAAATTTTATTTGGAATTGTCATCTCATAACTCAATAAACAAGAGCTGTGTGAAGATGATGTCCAGACTAAGTTCCTAACTTGGAGGTCTAGGTGGCTAAGAACCTGCTTTAAACATTATCATCTCATACTCCCAAAAACAAGAGCTGTTACATGATCTATTTTCAATTCAAAATAATGAAAAAAATTGAATAGAAAGACATTCAAGTCAACCCTACTCTCTCTCCTGCTCTATTTGGTTTACTTTTTCTCCTTCTAGGAGTTTTGACAATTTCTTATCTCAATCATCCCCATAGACACCACACAAAGAACAAAAAAGCTCAAGCAAACATGGGTTGATTGCAAGGAAGCATCACATAAGAATGATAATCTAATTCCAGTACCCTATAAGCATCCCTCCTCTCCTTCATAAACCTTTGCCAACTTTTTCTTTTTGCTTCAGACAAAAGTGCAAGGGAGTGAAAATCCAATACCTAAACTATTCATATCATTCTAGACTTAAGCCCACCTAATACAAAATCATTCAACCCACAACAACAACAACAACAACAAGTTTTTATCCCATTAAGTGGGGTCAACTACACGGATCTTCTATCCCACAAAATCACTCAAACCATTTTTTTTATTTCCTTTCATCTTCCTACTCAAATCCAGTAAGAAAAATATATCAATATCATGGCTTCTATTTTGAATCACATTTATATTAGAGTAATACATCTAGCTTGTAAGATTCTTATATTATTATGAACAAAAACCAAGGAAACGAAAACTTGAAAAACCAATAGAAAATTACATCACCAACCAAGGAAAACACGAAAAAAAAATAGTAAAGATGGAAAAATCTCTTGCACATTAATCAAATTCATGTAAAGTACTTCATCTCTTATCACTTCAAATAATACAAATCCTATAACCACAACCAATCAAATACACTAATGGAGGAGAGGAGATTTTCCAAGAACCTCTAAGAAGACCATGACATCCATTAGACGAGAAAATGCACCACTTAGCATTCAAATAAATGATAGACTACCACTCACTCAAAAGTAAAGGCAAATGTTAGAGTTGCCCTGATACAACAACATCGTTGATGTTGAAATGATTGATGATTGGTTCGAGCTTCTGTATGAATACTTCTCAACTTTACCTAGTTTTGATAATCCAAGAATTACTCAACATGTCCCTTAAATTATCATCATTCAACTTGATCGACTAGAATTCTTAATCTAAGAATAATGCTAAATTCAACTTTGTCATAGAGAGAGGTTAGGAAGTTCATCTCAAGCTCATTAGTATCTATTGAAAATCTGCAATTTAAGATAACAATGCTGAAATTTTTACTAAGTGTGTTTCATAATTTATACAAGAAGATCACAACCATTGAAGCTTGATGAACTAGACAAAGATCATTCAAAAAGAAGAGCTCAACATACATGAATGATGCAACAAACTAGAAACCTCCAAGACCTCAGAAAAATCATAACTAGAAAGCTCCAAGCTCTCTAGCTACCCGATACTATGTGTTTTGACACATTTGATTTTTTTTTTGGATCTCATGTATTTTTCTGTGTTTTCTTTTTTTTGTATCCATTTGCATGTGATGGTTATCGTGTAGGTAGGGTGTCATGCTTGGGCCCTCTCACACAATCTATTTGTATGCTTCTTTCTTTTTAATATATTAGTCATTGGGATTTCACAAAAAAATCTCCCTCACTCTCACTCTCTCCCTCTCTTCTTGCTTCAATTATACAAATATTACTATTGAGTGAAGGCGAAGATCAATCCACAGAGTTTTGTAAATTAACTAGTACCTAGTTTGTTGGAAGATAGAGAATCTTCTCTTTTGATTAAAGAGGCATTAAATTGAAAGTATTCAGAACACATGTAAATTCTAGATGCATTGTTAATTCAATACAATCCATTTAAAATAATCAAAGTTGTTTAATTGGTTGTAAAAAAAATTTAAAATTGGTTTGAAGTAAAATGAATCAAAATTTCTTTTATATATATATATATATATATATATAT
>NW_018246389.1:0-9815 GCF_001263595.1 Phalaenopsis equestris
AGATGATAAAATTGGCCAAATTGGGTCATGTGGTACTTGAAAGAATAAAATTAAGAATAATTTTGATTTATTGGGATTTTCTGGAAATTTTTGGAATTTTTAGGATTTTGGGCCAAAGAGGGGGTATTTTGGTAATTAGGGGGTGCCTTAGGGGTCAAAAGGCCAAGATGGGTATTTTGGTAGAGTTGAGGCACCAATCATCACCAATAAGCCATGAACCAAAGGAAGCCCCATTTTGGGTCCTCTACATAGTGGTCTTAGCTAAACCATAGCCCTAGGTCTAGTAGATTTAGGGGACCATCTACATGAGTATCCCAAAGATCAAGGGATCTAAGTTAGAAATTTGAGCTCAGGGTTGTGAGTGAATGTGGGTTTAGATAAGTGTAGTGAGTGCCTTAGCTCCAGACCAACACCCAAGGTCAACCCTAAGGTCCAGCAATCCTAAGGGTGACTCATCCTGAGTTTCCCCCACAGTGACCCCACCTACTAAGTGTTTAGATGTTGAGACCAACATGTGAAACTTCAAGCTGAGTAGAGAACAGTTTGGAATTTCTAGTGGTGAGGGTTCCAAGTCTAGTTTTCTAGGAATAGTCAAAAGGGAAAGTCCTATGGCTAGACCCTAGGTTATTAAAGAGGAGGAAGTAAACCTCAACCAAAATTGAGTTCAACAATGTCTTAATTTAGTTACAATTTTTGTTTTGTTTTTTTTTTTTTTTTGTTTAAATTTTGAGTTGTCTGAGTTGTCTTATATTTTGATTGTTGTGGCAGATAATTTTATCCTGTTTAATTTTTTGTTTTGTTTTTGACATGTAGAGTGACCTTAAGCATGCAAGCAAGAAACAATAGGTACAAAAAAAGTAAACGCAATAACTTAAAAGCTACCTGTCAATTCTTCCTGCTTCTCCACCTGAAAGGTTAGCTTAAAAATTTAGCTTTAGCAATATGTGTATAATTTTGCAAGGAATTCAAATTGCAAGACTAGAAGAAGGTATAGCTACCAAACCCTAAGTTATGACTTTATTGAGCCTTAGAATATCTTAGTGGATGATTTTAGAAAAAAATTATAGTAAGTTCAATTTGCCCTTCAAATCATTCAAGAGATTCAAAGTACTTGGAGCATGACCCTGAATCAGTTTGAAGATTTCTTGAAATATTTTGAGTTCATTTTGAACTTATCATATTGTTTTATTAATCATCCAAGGTTAAGCTAAGGTTATCCCATTGCTCAATGAAACTTGATGTTTTATTTATCACAAGGCTAGGACACTCAATCAATCAATTAATTTTTCACTTAAGAGTTATGTGGATGGGTGCCCCTAAGGTAGATCTGAGCCATTAAAGGTTTTGGTACCCAAAATTAAAATTGGGCTTGTAGTGTAAAAAGGTGTTAATCATCAATCATGTTAGCTTCAAAATCCAATAAAATGAGTTTAAATGTCAAGCCTAGCTCGTTACCAAGCCCTGAACACTCATAATAGGTGAAATGGTAACTAGCAAAATTTTGATTTAAATTATATGCATTCTTATTGAAAGATCACATTATCACCAATTATAGGCTTAAAATTAATGAAATATTATCTTCCTAACTCAAACCCATCACTTGAGAATTGTTTAATTTTGATAACTAAGGAAATTACAATTTTGTTCTTATTATAAAAAAGGTGGCAAGTGAGTTACCTTTTAATCCCATTGTATTTCAATCATCGAAACAAGTTCGTTATGATTAAAATTACCCATTTTTCCATTGTTAATCCTAAATTTTTATTAAGACACCAAAATTTAAAGTTACACCATTTCCTTTGGGGTTCTTCAGATCATAACTCATTAATCAAAATTCAAATGACTTTGAAAACTTTTTAGAGTGTCCCGCCCATGGATAAATTAAAACATCAGAGGAGACAATGTGAATTTTTAAAATTTAATTTAATTAAAAGAATTATTTAAATTTAGAAAGTGGTATTTTAAAAATTGATTTACTTAACTATCCAAAATAAAGTTTTTCTATTCATGAGAAAATTATTAGAGGTCCCCTTAGGTCAGAAAAACACTTAGACAAAATTTTGACAAAATTTTATAATTTTTTTTTGAATTAAATATCTTTTATTATTATTTGATTATGAATCGATTTTAATGATTTAATTAAATGTAAAATGATGTTGCAATTACCAAAATCATCTTTATATTTTTATTAAACCTCTCTGAATTCATAGAAATCAGAGGATCAAATTTGGTATTTTTATGATTTTTTAATTTATTTATTATAATTATTTTAATGGGAAAAATAAGAAAAATTCATTTTTAAGCTCTTAAAATTTATTTTTAACTTAGAAAAGTTAGGAAAAATATCCCCAAAAATATCCCAATGAGTTCTAAGTGATCAGGAAACAATTAGGCACATTTTCAAAAATATTTTGGTTTTTTTGGGATTATTAATTATTTTAATTATTTTAAACTCAAAATAAAGCTCAGAAATCAAGTATTTTTTTAAAAATAAATTTTATTTTCCTAAGTGGCCTTGATCACAAGGAACTCAGAAAAACACTTTTCATAATTTTCCCAAGTGTATTTGATTTAATATAATTATATTTGTACAAAACTACAAAGTTTCTTAGAAAATAAAATTTAGTTCTCAAACTTAGCCAAATAATTTTTTAAGTTTTTCAGTAGGTAAACATGATTTTTATACACAATATAGAATTGATTTTGTCAAATTTTTATTAGTATTTAATTTAAATAAATTAAAGCAAGGTATAATCATTTAATTAACTTTAGAAATGTTTTGAATAATTCAAATCATCATGACATTTTTTTATAGACTTCTCTGACCATAAGAAGTCTACTAAAATTATTCTCAAATTTTTCCAAGTGGTATTTTAATTTATATAATTAATATAAGTCAAAATAGCTATAATACATTGAAAATTAAGGTTGGAAGCATAGAGATGCCATCTAACCTTAGAAAAATTAGAGAACATCCCCTTGTCATAAGGAATGAACTTTAAAAGTTTCAAGCTAAGCTGAGCAATGTTTGATCATAATGAATTAAAATATTCCAGAGAGTATTTAATTAATTAAAAATTAGAACGTCAACAAATAATTTTTATTTTTTGTCCACATTATTCTCCTATGATCACTGAGCAAATGAGTATTTTTATTTTATTTTTAAGATTTTTCTACAAAAAGATATGATTTTTGAAGTTCGGGAATTTAAATAAATACAAAAAAAATCCATAATTATCTAGTTAAACACGCGACGCTACCTCATCCTTTTCTGCATCGAACTTTACACACGATGCTCCGCTATTTGACACTGCCAGCCACCTCAGCTGCCACACGGTCCACCTTTTCATTCCAAGTGTTCGTCTGGCTTGATCTCCTCCGTTCATTGAATAAAAGCGTGATAAGATGGTTCTCCTTCATCATCCCCAAATAACCTAAACCGTGAGCTGTTCACACTAAGATCTTAAAATCTCGAGCTAGACTCAGCAAAATCACATTGTTTCTAAACATTCATCTACTCAAGGTGAACATATCTATATGGCTTATTTGGTATGAAAGACATTAAATACGTATGGAGAATAAAAATAGGCTCAGATTAGGGTTGAGGTTCAATACTTTTATCTGAGAGAGGAGGCCTCAATCAGATAGTTGTGGTAGCTTTGATGGGGTCCAACAAACCTCCAGATGAAGTCCTGGGCCCTGATGAATTGTCTAGCTATGAGTTCGATCAAAGTGGATTGTAGGTGTTGGTCCAGAGTTATGTTAGAGGCTGTTTAGGATGAAGCTTTTGTGGGGAATCAACTCCTCTCACTCATGGGATGGTGTGTGCACAATTAATTGAAGTTTGGTAGAGTGCGGTGCTATGGGGAAATTTGTCCTAGTTCTCCCTGAATTTTAAAATCAAAATTGAGCTGTCACGGAGCAGTCTAGAGCAGGAAAATGGTGGGCTTGAGCTTAGGAGTTCTTGGAGAGTGTTTGGAAGAAATTGGGTAAAGTCTCCCTAAGGAAATTGGCTTGCCTTCGTTTTTGCCATGTGAGACGGGTTTAAATAAAATGGCTTAGGGTGGCTGTCAGGGCCAATTAGTGAGTGCAAAATAATTCTTATGAGGAGGGCTGAAATGTGCCAAAGTCAATTGGAGCTGGCCAGCTTAGATGGGTGTAATTGGGTTTGGATGGAGGCAAGTGGCTCTCCATTTTGGTGTTTTGTGGCAACTAGGGAGGCTGGTTAGAGCAGGGGAGGTGGTCAGGCAGCCAGCTGAGCCAAGGGGAGGTTTAATTATGATTAACCTATAATGGTATGGCATGATGGCAAGTATTTCTTTGTGTAGGCCTAAAAAAGGATAAAATGCCCTAAATGAAGGGACCATTGGTCCATGGCTTCCATAGGTTTGATTAGGTGGGTCTAGCCTGGTCACTAGGATCCATTTGGTGGTTGTCGTGTCACTACTTTGGTCACATTGACATGGCTTAGTCAGTTTTGGTGAATGGTTTCAATTTGGTTTAAATTGACTTGAACTTGGCTTTGGGTTTGGCTAGCCATAAAATTGAGCCCAATTTATTGATCAATTTTTTGTGTATGGTTGTCATGAGGGGTTAATAAAATATTTGGAGTGATTTTGGATTGATTTGGAGGTTCAATTTAAAGAATTTTGGGCACTTGATCAATTTAAGGATGTTGGGTTAGACTTGGGTTTGGGTTAGGCTAGAGTTTGGTTAAGTCCAAATTTAGAGTTCAAAATGGTCTAGTTGAATGTTATGAAGAGTTCTCCACATTAACTGTGTGCTAATTTTTGGGGTTAGGGCATTCAATTTGGTGGAATTTGGGCACATGGCTAAATTGGGGCAAATTTGAGAATTTTGGATTTAGGTTAAACTTGAGTGAAATTGAAGCTTGAATAAGGTCAATTGAGGGTTCAATTATGTGTGTGGAGTTGTTTAAAATAGTTTATGATTCATAATTAGGGCAATTGGAAAAAATTGGGGGTTAAATTGAGTGGGATTTTGGTTTTAGGCCAAATTGTAGCTTTTGATTAGGGTTAAAATTGGACTCAAATATGGGTCAATTGGACTTGTATTTTGTTTTATTTGAGTTTGATCATGATGAATTTTAATTTTAAATTGAAATTGGGGGAAAATTTGGGTCAAATTGATGGACATTTAGGGTGAATTTGGGGAAATTAGGCCTTTAAGGGCAATTTGGGGCTTTTGGTCAAAGTTGGTCAAATTGATGAAATTGAGTTTAATTGAAGAGTCCAAATTGGTTTTTGGGACAGTTTAAATGATTTTTATGGTTTTGAAAAATTTTGGGCCACCAAGGGTATTTTTGTAATTTTGGCAAATTTAGGGGTATTTCGATAATTTTGGAAATTTTGGGAACTTTTGGGCAATTTGGGTAGTTTCAAATGTTTTGAGATGATATTTTGATAAATTTGGGTAGTTTGGGTAATTTTGGGAATTTTGGTCAAATTTGGGGTTTGGGGATAATTTTTTAAGTTGGGTAGATTTGGGGGCAAAAGGCCAAGTTTGGTATTTTGGTGAAAGTGGGGTGCCAACCACCCTATTTGAGCCATGGAACAATGGAAACTCCATTTGGATCCTCTATGTACTGGTCTTGTATAGACCATAGTCAAGAACTAGTGGGTCTAGGGGACCATCTACATGAGTCTCCCAAAAGATCAAGGGATCAAAGTCAACAAGCTTGGGTTTAGGGCTGTGAGTGGATGTGAGTGAAAGCAAGTGTAAGTGAGTGAACTAGCTCCATAACAACACCCAAGGTCAACTATAAGGCCAAGCAGTCCGATGGGGACTTCCCTTGAGCTCCCCCAAATTGACCCCACCTACTAAGTACTAGAGGTCTGGACCAATATGTGGAACTTCAAGTTGAGCAGAGTAGAGTTTATCAATAGAAAAGTCCTATGGCTAGACCCTAAGCAAATAAGGAGGAAACTAGACCTAAAAAAAATGAGGTCAACACCAACCTATCCAAAATTTTGTCAAAAAATAGTAAGGGAAAATGATTCTTTTTGATGCAGAATTTAATTTTCTATAATCTATGGAGATCTGTCATCCAGTGATTTATCTTGTTGGTATTTTTTCATTATTCTCATTTCTCACTACAGTCACACCTCCTTTATTTGGAACACAGTGAATTGGACTAACCCAAGCACTGTTTGAAATAGGATATATTATTACACCACCTAACCAATTTAAAACCTCTTTCTTAACAACTTTTTTTTTCATAGGATTCAATCCTCTTTGAGATTAGCTCTTGGTTCATGTTGATCTTCCAATAAAATTCTATGCAAACGAATTGAAAAACTAATTCATTTACTATCAGCTAATGTCCAAAAAAAGTCTTTTTTATATGTTCTCAATGTTTTCAACAACAATTTTTCATGTGTGTCAGTTAATTCTAAGGATACTATAATAGGAAATGTAGATAAACCTTCTAAAAATATAAACTTCAAATGTGTAGGAAGTGTTTTCAATTCTAGCTCAGGTGGTTTCTCAAAATATGAAATCAAATTCATATTAATTTCTATAGGGTCGAACAATTCAAATTTTTCCTAAACATAATCCAAATTTTCTTTACTCTCTTCCGTAGATTCATTTTGAATTTTATCCTCAGCTTGCTATTTCAAATATTCCTTTCCAATTCTTTTTAGAATGTCTTCTTGAATTAATCCTGTCTTAAATATTTGTTAATATCATTCTGAAGAATTCAATCTCTTACTCTTTGCATGATATCTCATTGATTTTGCAATATTAAATGTAACGTCTTGATCACTAACTCTCATGGTTAGTTCTTCTTTCTGCATATCTTTCAATGCTCTTCCAATGACAAGGAATGGTCTTCCTAAAATGATATGAATTTCTTTAACTTCCTTCATATCTAATACAATAAAATCCATAGGAAAGATAAATTTATCAATTTTTACCAAAACATCTTCTATAACTCCTTTAGGATAGGAAATCGAACGATCAGCTAATTGAAGAGTTACAATTGTAGGTGAAATATCTCCTAAACCCAACCTTCTAAAAATTTATAATGACATAAGATTAATAGTGGCTCCTAAATCATATAAAGCTTTTCTAAGAAATCATTTGCCAATAGCTCAACGAATAATAAAACTTTTATGATCTTTAACTTTTTCAGGAAGCTTCTTCTGAATTATAGTGTTACACTCTTCACTGAGTGCAACAGTCTCGTTATCTACAAACTTCCTTTTCTTAATAAGTATGCCCTTCATGAACTTTACAAAGCTTGGCTTTTTTTCCAAGGCCTTAATAAATGGAATGTTTATCGTTAATTTCCTCAATATCTCCAAAAATTCTGAAAATTGGTTATCTCTATTTTTTTGCTTCAATCATTGAGGAAATGGAGGTGGTAGTCTTTCTGTAGTGATTTTCATTGGTTTAATAGGACATTCTGACTCAAAATGAGAATCTTCACCAGATTTTTCATTTTCCACCTCATCTTTTCAACTTCAACTTTCACTTCATTTTGAACTCTGTTTTCTAATTCTTTTCCACATCTAAGTTGAATAGCCTTAATTTGCTCTTTTTTCTGGTCTTTAGGATTCACTTCAACATTACTCGGGAATGTTCCTGAAGATCAATTGCTTTTTTTATCCTTCCTTTACAAATTATTAAAACCATGAGGGGAATAAGATTTATAAGTTGGATTTCCTTGATTTTTCAAGTTTCCTAATGGGTTCGTAGTGCTTTTCCCCATTACAGATTTGCAACATTAGAGTTATTATTACTCCAACTAAAATTTGGAT
Source organism: Phalaenopsis equestris (assembly GCF_001263595.1). Taxonomy (NCBI): domain Eukaryota; kingdom Viridiplantae; phylum Streptophyta; class Magnoliopsida; order Asparagales; family Orchidaceae; genus Phalaenopsis; species Phalaenopsis equestris. Next base: position 7,785 of record NW_018246389.1, read on the forward strand.
GATTCTTCCAACTAGGATTGTAATTATTGACATAAGTAATAATTGACATAAGGATTATTATAAAGATTATTTACAACATTTAAGGTCTCATAAGAAGATTTGGATTCTATCATTTGTCCAAATGAGTTTTCCTCATGCACAAGTGATGTCTGAGTTCATTCCGTATTGATCTATCTTCTTTGATATACCCGCTATTTAGGTAACAAACATAGATATTGCATCACAATCATGAATACTAGCTACTCTTTTTGGATTTACCCTTTTAGAGGGTCATTGAAAATTATTAGTAGTCATCTCTTCAATTAAAGAATATGCTACATCGAATGGTTTTGACATTAATGATCCATCAACAATAGTGTCAATTATTGATCTAAAAGATCCAACCAATCCATTATAAAATGTTTGAATTATTAACCAATCTGGTAACACATGGTGTAGAAACTTCTTAAGGAGATCTTTAAGTCTTTCCCAAGCTTTATAAATTGATTCCCCTTCAAACTAACCAAAAGATGTAAAATCATTTCTAACCTTAGCAGTATTTGAAGGTAAGAAATATTTAGATAAAAATTTTTGTGATAAGTCTCCCTAAGTTCTGATAGATCAAGGTGCTAATGAGTTTAACCACATCTTATCTTTATCCCTTAATGAAAAAGGAAAAAGTCTAAGTCCAACTGCATCATTGGACACTCCATTGTATTTGAAAGTATCACTCAATTCTAGAAAACAAGCAAGATGTAAATTAAGAGCTTTAGTTGGTGTCCCCCATAATGATTGTTTTGTACCACTTGGATAATAGCAGGTTTAAGCTCAAATGAATTGGAAGATACATCAGGCTTATGTATACTTAAATAAATTTCATCTACTGTAAAATCAACAAAATCTCTTAAAGGTTTCTGATGATGTTCATTTTCATTTTCAGCATCATTCAAATTGCAAGCCATTTTGCTAATATGATATATCTATTTATGTTGTTTTTGAATTTTTCTAATATTTCTTTCTAACTCAGAATCGTAAAATACTAAATCTTCAAATCTTACACTACGCATAAACAAACACACTAAAATATTAAAATATTCAAGCTAAACTACAAACGTTTTTTTTAATGTTTTTAAATAAGAATAATTAAAAATACACCAATTTGGCACATCTGGCGCCAACTCTCAATAAAATGTCACATTTTGCACCATTCTAACACATTTAGTGCCAGATCTCTATAAAATGGTCCATCTGGTGCCAACACTTCCAAAATTTGCTTTTTGTCTCCAAAGTTTGTCCTTTTCACTACTTTTGCTCCAAATGCCTAAAATTAATTTACCTGCAACAAAAAATATGAAAATACCCTACTTTAAAGTGTAATATCACCAAAAAAAACTATAAAATGTATACTTAAAACAATATATTATTTTGGTGTATCAGAAGTTAGCTTGGCCTCTCATTAGGCCAAAACCCTAAACCAACCCAACCAGAGGTTGGGGGTTTGGGCTCATCCCGATGGGGCCCAAGGGAACATAACCCTTACATGGGGGTCATATGTACGTGAGTGGTGAATCTTCAAAAAAGTGAGGTCAACAAATGAACCTCCATTATGTGCTGTGTAGGTGCTACGTACTCCACATATATTGGTGTTAACCAAACAGAACAATGTGATTTTGGAACATCCAACATGTGAGGAATGTTCTGGGGAGCGTCAGAGTTAGGTCAAATTTTTTGTAAAGTTCATAGCCATTTTAGAATAAATATTTCTCAACACATTTTAACAATTCAATTCGCCAGATCAAAAAGTAAATGAAGATCAGAGTTCAAATCATCTCAAATTTTTGACATTTAAAATCATACAAAATAAAATCAATTATTCACAAAATCATATCTCAAAGTAGAGAGAAGGATAAAGAAGACTACTCAGAATTTATGAGAAGGATACAACAAAACATGGATTTCATTAATAAAAAACAAGTTTACAAAATAAAAGAAATAAAAGACACAGCTTATCTCATAATCCTTTTGAAGAAAATCCCTAGAAGTTCTCTTCAA
>NW_018246389.1:9984-87333 GCF_001263595.1 Phalaenopsis equestris
TTCTTTCCTAGACTTCCTTCTTTTTTAACAAAGGTTACCTCCCTCCAAAAAGAATTCAAAATTCTCTCCAAAATTCTATCTAAAATTCAACTCTTTTGAATTAAAAAGTCATGTCCATTGATCTAAGAGGCATACACCTTCATAAAAAAACCTTTAAAAGTATCTAGATGCATTGAATCACTCTAAGGGGTGTTTAGAACAAGTGTCCTTTTAAAAATTCATGCCACATTCATTTCAAACCACCTTAATCTACAAAAATTCCTCTCTGGCGCATCGTGCACCAGTTTTGACACATCATACGCCAGTTCTGGCGCCTCTGGCTCCAGCTTGCTTAAGTCCGCACTGTTATGAATTTTGGTGCATCTTACACCAATCTGGCACATCTGGCGCCAACTCTCAATAAAATGTCACATTTTGCACCATTCTAACACATTTAGTGCCAGATCTCTATAAAATGGTCCATCTGGTGCCAACACTTCCAAAATTTGCTTTTTGTCTCCAAAGTTTGTCCTTTTCACTACTTTTGCTCCAAATGCCTAAAATTAATTTACCTGCAACAAAAAAATATGAAAATACCCTACTTTAAAGTGTAATATCACCAAAAATAAGCATAAAATGTATACTTAAAACAACATATTATTTTGGTGTATCAGAAGTTAGCTTGGCCTCTCATTAGGCCAAAACCCTAAACCAACCCAACCAGAGGTTGGGGGTTTGGGCTCATCCCGATGGGGCCCAAGGGAACATAACCCTTACATGGGGGTCATGTGTACGTGAGTGGTGAATCTTCATAAAAGTGAGGTCAACAAATGAACCTCCATTATGTGTTGTGTAGGTGCTACGTACTCCACATATATTGGTGTTAACCAAACAGAACAATGTGATTTTGGGACATCCAACATGTGAGGAATGTTCTGGGGAGCGTCAGAGTTAGGTCAAATTTTTTGTAAAAATCATAGCCATTTTAGAATAAATATTTCTCAACACATTTTAACAATTCAATTGGCCAGATCAAAAAGTAAATGAAGATCAGAGTTCAAATCATCTCAAATTTTTGACATTTAAAATCGTACAAAATAAAATCAATTATTCACAAAATCATATCTCAAAGTAGAGAGAAGGATAAAGAAGACTACTCAGAATTCATGAGAAGGATACAACAAAACATGGATTTCATTAATAAAAAACAAGTTTACAAAATAAAAGAAATAAAAGACACAGCTTATCTCATAATCCTTTTGAAGAAAATCCCTAGAAGTTCTCTTCAAACCTTCCTCTCCTTACAAGCATTCTCAATTCTCTCTTAAAAGTGTAATGAAGAAGAAATCTCTCACCTTCCCTCTCCTCTTACAATCCTTGAAGAAAATCTTCAAATCGTTGACTTTCTCTCACACTCTCTCTTTCTCTCTTTTGCCCCCTTTACACACCACACACCCTCTCTTTCTTTCCTAGACTTCCTTCTTTTTTATCAAAGGTTACCTCCCTCCAAAAAGAATTCAAAATTCTCTCCAAAATTCTATCTAAAATTCAACTCTTTTGAATTCAAAAGTCATGTCCATTGATCTAAGAGGCATACACCTTCATAAAAAAACCTTTAAAAGTATCTAGATGCATTAAATCACTCTAAGGGGTGTTTAGAACAAGTGTCTTTTTAAAAATTCAAGCCAAATTCATTTTAAACCACATTAATCTACAAAAATTCCTCTCTCGTGCATCGTGCGCCAGTTTTGACACATCATACGCCAGTTCTGGCGTCTCTGGCTCCAGCTTGCTTAAGTCTGCACTGTTCTGAATTTTGGTGCATCTTACACCAATTTGGCACATCTGGCGCCAACTCTCAATAAAATGTCACATTTTGCACCATTCTAACACATTTAGTGCCAGATCTCTATAAAATGGTCCATCTGGTGCCAACACTTCCAAAATTTGCTTTTTGTCTCCAAAGTTTGTCCTTTTCACTACTTTTGCTCCAAATGCCTAAAATTAATTTACCTGCAACAAAAAATATGAAAATACCCTACTTTAAAGTGTAATATCACCAAAAAAAACTATAAAATGTATACTTAAAACAATATATTATTTTGGTGTATCAGAAGTTAGCTTGGCCTCTCATTAGGCCAAAACCCTAAACCAACCCAACCAGAGGTTGGGGGTTTGGGCTCATCCCTCATCCCAATGGGGCCCAAGGGAACATAACCCTTACATGGGGGTCATGTGTACGTGAGTGGTGAATCTTCATAAAAGTGAGGTCAACAAATGAACCTCCATTATGTGTTGTGTAGGTGCTACGTACTCCACATATATTGGTGTTAACCAAACAGAACAATGTGATTTTGGAACATCCAACATGTGAGGAATGTTCTGGGGAGCGTCAGAGTTAGGTCAAATTTTTTATTGAGGATTCTTGGGATAATAGTTGCCCTAGAGAGTCATCCAGCTCAAAGAGAAATGTGGTTATTTTATTAAGAGGGTCTTGTATCCACTTCCAGAACTCGATGGGGAAGAAGGGTATTTAGACTCATTGAAGGGTCTTATACCAATCCTTAGAAGGTCAATGTCGCATCCCTATCTCATTAGGAAGAAATGTCAATGAAATTACATCTTAACTAACACGAGAAGAGGTAAGCTAGAGAAAACTATGAATCTATGCCAGGAAGGCCTTACAACCAAATAGTAAGAGAGAATGGGTGACATGTTCCATTAAAGGAGGTATTATGCCAATTCTCAAAAGTTGATGTTATGTCATTATCTCATTATTAAGGAATGTCGATGGACTACATCCTAAATAAGAAGATGATAGGTAAGCTAGAGTAAAGTCATGATTCCATGTCACGAAGGACTTAAATCCAACTAGCAAGAGAGAAAGGATGTCATGTTCCATTAAAGAAGGTCTTATATCAAATTTTTTATGTCATGTTCTGGTCTCATTAGGAAGGAATGTTGATAGACTTACATCCTAAGTATGAAGATGATATGCAAGCTAAAGAAAAGCTATGAAGAGATGTCTGAAACAACCCTTAGTGTTTTTTTAAGCTCTATAAATAGTGATTGATGCTAAACCTATGGGGAGAGTTATAGAGTCATTTTGAGAAGGGGAGGCACCCATATAGAGTGGGCGACCACCTTAGTAAGGGTTTGTAAGTCGTTGTGATTTTTGGAGTTTTGTGAATCTTGTAAGAGTCTGTTGGAGTAAAAGAAGTCAGGGAACTTGAAAGGAGTGCTTGGGGAAACATTTCAGATAAGTTTCTATATCTTTTTTATTTAAGTATTATACTTTGGATTTGATTTTTATAAATATGTTTTGTTATGTTATTCCCATATGTTCTGAGTAGTTCTCTTCTTTATCCTTGCAATATGAAGCAATCAAGTGGTGGTTTTGATTTGGGTAGAACTTCTTTTATTTGAAAAATTTGTGATGAGATTTTACTGGTCCTTCATTTACTTTACAAATTAGCCACTTATATTATTAAAATTTGTTGAGAAGTTAAAGACCCATGAGGGCTAATATTTCATTAACTAGTGAGTATCATAATTCACTTTGGAAGATCCAAGGTGATCATTCCAGAGTGGAGTGCAAATAGATAGAGATATAAGATTCTATGGGCTTAGAATTGATGTTTTTAGGGTGACAGGCTAGATTTTGTTATCAATTTGGTCTAGACATTAGAATTAAGGGTCACTTGTAGGTCCTATTGAGAGGGCACAGTGGATAATCTAAGAGGGAGAGACTAGAACCTACCAGGGAGACTAGAACCTAAGACTAGAACCTACCCAACACTACTATACATGCCAACATCAACTTTAGATTAGCCAAAGTCCTATATGCTTGGAAGAGTTAAACAATAAGTATGCTCCTATTTATCACAATACCATAGTAAAATTTTAATTCCTACACTAATTATGAATTATTTGCAAGGAGAAAGTATCTTTATTTATTATTGACCTCACTTTTGTTGAGGTCTAAGCTTTCTTCCTTAGAATCCTAGGATCTAGCCATATGACTTTCTTGTTGATGATCCTAGAGGACTAGTAATGGAAATCTACCCCCATTAGAAATTCTAAACACTTCTTTACCTTTCTTGGAGTTCAACATGTTTGGTTCTAATCTTTAGCACTTAGTAGGCTGGAACCAACATGGAGGAACTCAAGAAGAGTCCCCATAGGACTGTCTGTCCCTAGGGTTAGCCCTGGATGGTGTAGTTTTGGTCTTGCACACACACATTTGAACCTCTCACTTTCACTCACAACCTAAAATCTTAAACCAAGCATGTTCAGCATGGCTCTCTACACTCTTGGAGACTCATGTGGGTGGTCCCACAAACTCTTAGCCCCTAGCTAGGATGGCTAGGACCAACACATGGAGAATCCAAAATGAGGGTTCCCTTGGTCTTATCACTCAAAGAGGGTGATTTTATGATTTGCATCTTTAATTGATATGAATTCCACCAAGACTCTAAACTTTGACCTTTTACCAAAAAAATTTTCTATAATTACCAAATTAGTGCTTGAACCCTAAAATTTTTAAAATTGCCCAAATTATCAAATTTTCCTCAATAATCATCTTATACCATTTCAAACCACTCAAATTTCTCAAAACAACCCAAAAATCTCAAAATTCTCAATATACCACTACAATTGCAAAAATTACCAAAATACCCTTTATGTCCAAAAATTCCCAAAACCACCCAAATTATTCCGAACTTATTCTAAATCAATTCTAACCACCCATTGGGTCCAATTTTACCAAATGGACAAATTTTGACCAAAATCGGAATTTTGCCTCTAAAAGCCCTATTTGCCCAAATCCATCCAAATTTCCACCAAATTTACTTCAATTTCACTGAATTTCAAACCTAAATCAATCAATAACATGTCCAATCCCAATCTGCATCAATTTGGAGCCCAATTGAACTAATCTCCAAACTCTAATTTTCATTTTGGTCAAAAATCCCCAATTTGATTACAGCTACAAATTCCATCAAATTGAATCCCATAACCAACTCAATTTTCCCAATTTTGAAAGGTAAACCTTTCACAACCTTCCCTTAGACCAATTTAAGCCCTCAATTGACCTAGAACCAAGCTCAAACCTATCCTGAACCTAAGTACAACTGTAATACCTCAAATTGGCCCAATTTCAAAATCCCATCCAATTGGACCATGTAGTCATTTCAATTATCCCAATTCCATCTCCTACACTCTTCATGACATCTCCATGGGCCATTTCAACCCTTCAAATATTTTTTTTAAATCTAGCTCAAATCCAATCCTTGGACCAAACCCTAATTTTGAACCTAAGCCACAAATTAACTCAAATCTTTTGCATTGACCATGCTTAACCCTTTCCTACCTTAATTAGCCACCTATGATGCTAATTGATACATTAAAATAATAAATTTTTTTAAGTACCCTTTTAATGCCTATTATTTGGTGATATTGCACTTTAAAGAAAGGTATTTTTATGTTTTTGTTGCAAGTATACTATTTTTAGGCATTTGGAGCAAAAATGACAAAAGGAGTAAAATTTAGAGCAAAAAACAGCCAATTTTGAGGTTTGGCGCATGATGCGCCAAAAAATGTGCCAGATCGGCGCATGATGCACCAGATGTGACATTTTCAAAGTAAGATGGTTTGAGACAAATTTTGCACAAATTTTTGAAGGGACACATGTTCTAAACACCCCATGGAGTGATTAAATGCATATTTGGAAGGTTCTAATTTGAAAGTATTTGACTCTTGGATGAAAGAGGCATATATTTTGAATTTAAGGGTTTAACTTTTGAATTTTGGAGGGAAATTGAAATTCTATTCAGTGGAGGCAACCCAAAATAAAATCAAGTTGAAAGAAACTTCAAGGGGTGCACAAAAGATAGGTGGCGTGAGAACCAAGAGGTAGAGATAGAGATAGAAAGTCAAGGGCTTGGAGATTGTCTTCTACGGTTGAAAGAGGAGAGGGAAGGTGAGAGATTTCTTCTTCATTACACTTCTAAGAGAGAATTAAGAGTGATTGTAAAGAGAGAAAGACTTGGAGACAACTTTTAGGGATTTTCTTTGGTTGTGAGATAAGTTCTATTTTTTTTTTCTTTTATTTGAAAACTAATTTTTATATGTGAAGTCTCTGTTTTATCGTATCCTTCACATGAATTCTAAGTAGTATTCTTTATCCTTCTCCCTACTTTGAAAAAATGGTTTTGTGAAGAATTGATTTCGTTTTCTACAATTTTAAATGTCAATATATTGTGATGATTTGAATTCTGATCTTCATTTACTTTTTGATCTAGCCAATTGAATTGTTAAAATGTGTTGAGAAACATATTTTCTAAAAAGGGATATGATTTCTATAACAAAGGGAGAATCACATTAGATTTCTTGGGAGAGTATGTCATCCATGGGTTTGGGTGCAATTAAATAGGGAAATATAATTTGTTAGATGAGAACCGGATGATTTTAAGGTGACAGATTAGAATCCCCAATTTGGCTCAGTTGCTTGGAAACTAATGCAAGCATTTTAGCCCTCAGGTGAGCTCAGGTGAGGGAGTAGCTAGAGTGACAGCCGGTATCCTCCCAGTCTAACAATTGAATTAGGGACCAAACTCTGGATTAGTCAATGTTTTTTATAGTGCTCGGAAGAGGGTAGAGAATAGGATTGCTCCTATTTGGCACAAAATAATTTTTAAATATATTTTTCAAATGATTTCAATTTCTTCACAAGCCATAATTTCATTGTAAAGGGGAAGGGTGTTTTCTCATGCTTGAACTTTTCATCAATGAAAACCTTTGTTTTATTTTAACAATTTTACTTTTGAAGGTTTAGCATCTAGTTTAACTTAGCTGTTGTAGTCGTAAATCTACATATTTAGTAGCATTTCATTTGAGTAGTTTTACTTCAAAATTTTCACTTTACTTTATTTTTATTTTTCTTTTAATTTAAAAAAAGAATATTATTAGCTAGCTTATTTATATTTCCAGTTTTCATGTGGGATCGATATCTAGAACTCCATTAGAGCCCTGCATTACTTGAACAATACGTATAGTTGCATTATATGTAGAAGAGAATTTCAATTTTAAAAGAGGTTTTAAAGATAAATTGTTTTCATTAATGTTACATTATTATTTGGGTTACATTAAAAAATTATTATTATATTAATCCCAAGTTTCTGCGCATCAATTTTTTGACGCCGTTGTCGGGGAAGTAATGGTTATTTTATTTTATTTTAAAAATAATAAAAAAATGAGTTTTTGTGGTTTAGTTTGAACATTTTCATGTTTAAGTGTGTTTTTTTTATTTTTAATTACTTATTTTATTTTGTTTATGCATAGTATGAGATCTAAAAACTTAGTAACTTACAATTCTAATATTGAAAGAATTGTTTAAAAAAATTTGAAAACAACAAAATGAGTAAAATCATTCCAACAAAATGCCTTGCAACTTAAGTAATGCTGGAAATGAAAATGAACACCATCAAAGACCTTTGAGGGATTATGCTAATCCTACAGCAAATGAAATTTATTTGAGTATACAAAACCATGTTGTAGCTGTCAATTCATTTGAGCTTAAACTGTTATTATCCAAATGGTACAAAAAAATTAGTTTGGGGGAACACCAACTGAAGATCCAAATTTAGACCTTGCTAGTTTTTTATAATTTTATGCTACGTTTAAATAAGATGGAGTGTAGAATGATGCTGTCAGACTTAGACTTTTTCCTTTTTAATTAAGGGATAACACAAAAATGTGGATAAGCTAAGAAGTGGTTAACTCATTAGCACCTGAATCTATCAGAACTTGAGGAGATTTATCACAAAAAATGTTATCTAAATATTTCCCACCTTAAAAAATTTCTAAGGTTAGAAATGATATTACATCTTTTTGTTAGTTTAAAGGGAAATCAATTTATGAAGCCTAGGAAAGATTTAACAATCTCCTTATGAAGTGTCCACACCAAGCGTTGCCAGATTGGTTAATAATTCAAAATTTTTATAATGGATTTGTTAGATCTCTTAGATCGATAATTGACGCTTCTGTTAGTGGATCATTAATGTCAAAACCATTCAATGAAGCATATTCATTAATTGAAGAAATGGCTACTAATAATTTTCAATGACCCTCAGAAAGGGTAAATCCAAAAAGAGTAGTCAGTATTCATGATTCTGATGTAATCTCTATATTAGCTGCTCATATAGACTCTATATCAAAGAAGATAGATCAATATGGAATGAATTATTCTCAAACAACATTTGTTCTTGAGGAGAACTCATTTGGACAATTGATAGAATCTCAATCTTCCTATGAGACTTAAAATGCAATAAAAAATCGTTCCAATAGTCCTTGTGCCAATTATTATAATCTTGGTTAAAAGAATTATCCAAACTTTATTTGGAGTAACAATAACTTGAATGCTGTAAATCTACAATGGGGAAACAATGTTACAAACCTAGTGGGAAGCTCCAACAGTCAAGGAAATCAAGCTTATAAACCTTATAATCCCCAGGATTTAATAATTTGTAAAGTAAGGAGAAAAAATTATTAATGGAAGAATTGATATTGCAAATGGGAAGTCAATTACAAAGACAAGGAGCTGCAAACAGAAACATGGAAAATCAATTGGGATACATTGCTGTGACACTTAGCAATAGACCTCAAGGAACATTGCCTTGTGATATTGAAGTAAATCCTAATCCTAAAGATTAGAACATGGAGAAAATTAAAACTATTTAACTGAGAAGTGGAAAAGAATTAAAAGAAAGAGTTCAACGAGAAGTTGAAATTAAAAAAGATGAGGTGGAAAATGAAAATTCTGATGAAGATTTTCATTGTGAGTCAGAAAGTCCTATTAAACCAATGAAAATCACAATAGAAAGACCACCACCTCCATTTCCTCAAAGATTGAAGCAAAAGTATAGAGATAATCAACTTTTGAAATTTTTGGATATTTTGAGGAAATGGACAATAAACATTCCATTTGTTGAAGCTTTGAAAGAAATGTCAAGCTATGTGAAGTTCATGAAAGATATACTTAATAAGAAAAAGAAGTTTGTGGATAATGAGACTGTTGCACTCTGTTGCACTCAGTGAGACTGTTGCACTCAGTGAAGAGTGTAGCGCTATAATTCAGAAGAAGCTTCTCGAAAAACTTAAAGATCCTGGAAGTTTTACAATTCATTGTGCTATTGAAGAATGATTTTATGGAAATACTTTATGTGATTTAGGAGCCAGTATTAATTTTATGTCGTTATCAATTTTCATAAGGTTGGGCTTAGGAGATATTTCACCTATAACTGTAACTCTTCAATTAGTTGATCATTCAATTACCTATCCTAAAGGAGTTATAGAAATGTTTTAGTAAAGGTTGATAAGTTTATCTTTCATGAAGACTTTATTGTATTAGATGTGGAGGAGGATAAAGAAATTCTTATTATTTTATGGAGACCATTCCTAGCCATTGGAAGAGCTCTGATAGATGTGCAGAAAGGAGAACTAACCATGAGAGTTAATGATCAAGAGGTTACATTTAATATTGTAAAATTAATGAGATACCTTGCAAAAGAAGTAGTGATCGAATTCTTTAGAATGGATATTAATGAGTATTTAAGACATGAATATTTCAAAAGGATATATGAAAGCGAATTTGAATAAGAATATATGGAATATTAAGATGAGGATAGAATCCAAGATTAGTCTATGGAAGTGAGTACGGAAGAATCGAAATATGTTCATGAAAAACATGAAATGTTAGATCCTGCAGAAAATGACAAAAATTTGATTTCATCTATTAAGAAACCCTTTAAGAAACCCTTAAGAAACCCTTTGAACTAAAATTGAAAACATTTCCTACACATTTGAAGTATGCATTCTTAGGAGATTAATCTACACTACATGTCATAGTATCCACATAACTAACTGATGCGTAAGAACAGAAGTTGTTAGAAACTTTCAAAAAGATATAAGAAAGCCTTTGGATGTACATTAGCATATATTAAAGGAATATATTAAAGGAATCATATTAAAGGAATCAATCCTTCAATCTGTATGCATAGAATTTTATTGGAAGATCAACATAAATAAGAACAAATTCTTAAAGGAGATTAAATCCTATGATGAAAGAAGTGGTTAAGAAAGAAATTATAAAATGGTTAGATGCCGGAACGGAATAATATATCCTATTGTGGCTGGGTGAATCCAATTCACTGTGTTTTAAATAAAAGAGGTGTAACTGTAGTGATAAATGAGCATAATGAATTAATATCAACAAGACAAGTCAGTGGATGGTGAATTTGCATAGATTATAGAAAATTAAATTCTGCCACCCAGAAGGATCATTTTCCTTTACCCTTTTTGGACCAGATGTTGGATAGATTGGTTGAGCACAAATATTTTTTTATGGATATACCTGATTATCACTAAATACCTATTCTCCCTGAGGATCAAGAGAAAACAACATTTACTAGTTCTTATGGAACTTTTTCTTTTTTGCGAATGCCTTTTGGATTATGTAACACACGTGCAACATTTCAATAATACATGATGTCAATTTTCAATGATTTGAATGAAAAAGGGACTGAAGTTTTTGTTGACAATTTTTCTGTATTCAGAACTTCCTTTGAAATCAGTCTAAATCAATTAGAGAAAGTTCTGGAACGTTGTGAAAAGACTAATCTCATTTTAAACTAGGAGAAATGTTAATTTATGATTGTAGGAGTAATTGTTCTTGGACATAAAATTTCAGAAAATGGTATGGTAGTAGATCTACAAACATTCAAGTTATATTGAACCAACCTCCAACTACTACTGTAAGAGGTGTTAGGAGCTTTTTAGGACATGTTGGTTTCTATAAGTGATATATTAAAGATTTTTCAAAAAATTATTAAGCCTTTCTAAAAAAAGATGCAGAGTTTAACTTTAACCAAGATTGTTTTAAATCCTTTGAAACTTTAAAGAAAAAATTGATAACTACCACTATAATTATTTCACCGTTCTGGGAGAAGCCTTTTAAATAAATGTGTGATGCTAGTGATTATGCAATTGGAGCTGTTTTAGTGCAGAAATATGATAAGATTTTCAAGATCATATATTAATCTAGCAAGTCTCTTAATGATACTTAGATTATCTATACAATCACTGAAAGAGAGTTATTAGCTATTCTGTATGATTTTGATAAGTTTAGATCATATTTTATTGGAACTAAATGTGTTGTGCATACTGACTATTCTGCTATTAAATATTTGATGCAAAAGAAGGATGCAATATTAAGATTAATTCAATGGATACTTCTGATGCAAGAGTTTGATTTTTTATTAATCGATAGGAAAGTGATTGATAATCAAATTGCTGATCATCTATCAAGGTTAGAACAGGAAGAAATACTTGATCTAGAGAGAGAGAGAGATTAAAGATAGATTTCCAATGAACAACTTTATGTTGTAGAAGGATGGGAAATACCTTGGTATGCTGATATTGTGAATTATATTGTTAGTGGTATTTTACCATATAGACTAACAAAACAACAAGAAAAGAAATTCATTTATGAGAAATTCATTAAACAACAAGAAAAGAAATTCATTTATGATGCAAAATCTTGTTTTTGGGATGATCCTCACTTGTTTAAACAATGTAAAGATTTAGTTATAAGACGAAGTGTGTCTTATAAAGAAATTCTAGAGATTATGCAAACATGTCATGATTCTGAATTTGGAGAATATTTTGGAAATGATAGAACTGCCCAAAAAATTGTACAATCTGGATTTTATTGGCCTACTCTATTTAGAGATGTTAATATATATATATATATAAACATGTGATCAGTATTAGAGAGTAGGAAATATTTCTAGAAGAAATTAAATGCCTCTAAATTTTAATTTAGAAATTGAAATTTTTTATGTATGGGGATTAGATTTTATGGTACCATTCATGCCTTCATTTGGAAATATATATATTGATTGCGGTGGATTATGTTTCAAAATGGATAGAAGCAATCACTTTACCTAGATGTGATGCTCAGAGTGTTTCAAAATTTTTAATTAAAAATATATTTCCAAGATATGGAGTGCCGAGAGTAATCTTTACTGATGGAGGATCCCATTTTAGAAAAGCAACAGTAGCAGGATTGGTGGAAATATATAATATAATACATAAAATTGCAACTGCTTATCATCGCCAGAATAGTGGTTTAGCGGAAGTATCTAATCGTGAAATTAAGAGAATTTTGGAGAAAAGTTTTAATCCTAACAAAATAAATAGGTCTATTAGATTAGATAATGCATTATGGGTATACAGGACAACTTATAAGACACCTATAAGAATGTCCCCATATAGATTAATTTTTGGAAAGACTTGTCAGTTACCAGTTGAATTGGAACATAAAGCTTATTGAGCAATAAAATAATTTCATTTCAATTTAAGAGAAGCTGGTGAAAAAATATTATTATAATTGAATGAGCTTGGAGAAATTAGGAATGAATCTTACAATAATGTGATGATTTATAAAGAAAAAAATAAAGGAATGGCATGATTGGAAAATAGTAAAAAGAGAATTTGAACTTGGATAAGAAGTTTTATTATATAATTCAAGATTGAAGTTATTTTCTAGAAAATTGAAGTCTAGGTGGAAAGGGCCATTTAAAATTATAAAAGTCTATTCCTATGGAGCAATCAATATTGAAGATCCTAAAATTGGACGAACATTTAAAGTGAATAGGCACAGATTGAAACCTTATTTTGATGGTCAAAGACCAAATGCTAAAGTTACTATCATGTTGGATAACCCAGAATGAGATTGGGAATGTCAGGTTGATGACATTAAACCAAGCGCTTTGTGGGAGGCAAACCATATGTATCATTGTTTACTTTGATTTTTGAGTTTTTGTTTAAAATCTTATATGTATGTTGATATTTATGTCCTTATGTAATCTGTGCATTTGAGAAAATTTTTTAGAAACATCTTTGTTTGCCTAATGTTGTGAAAAGACTGAGAATTTATTTGATCAAAATCGAAATGGCCAAAATTTTGGAACTGGCGCATGTTGCACTGAATTCCAGTGCATGATGCGCCAGATTAGCGTAAGATGCATCGCAGAGACAAAAATGACTTACAACGTATCAAATGGTGATTATTTGTGGTTTTTGGCGGGGACACCTTCAAATAACTCCTAAAAACCAACTCCAAGACATATTTTAGGGGGGAAAATGAGGGAAGAGACATAACTTTTCAATTTTTATGGCTTCCCACTCTAGAAACTCTACTAGATTTGGAATTTTCAACCAAAGAAAGTTCATTAGTTTGGGCGCATAGAAGTTTCATGATTGACTTATAAAGAAGAAAAGGCTTATCAAAGAGATGGGATTTGTGAATCAAGGATTCAACACGCCAAATACTGAGTCAAAGAAGTTATTGCACAAAGGCATTGGGAAGTACTTTGCTACACTACTTTCGCTGTAGTCATCACTTTGGTGAAAGAATTTTATGCAAATCTTCATGGGATCAACCAACGAATGGTCTACGTGAGAAGTAGGTTTGTGCAACTCACTTCTTTGAGAATCAACGAAATGTTTATGATCAATAACGTGCCTGTCTGCCACTATACAAATTTTACCCCAACAAGAAACAACATGGATGAACTCTACCGTTGCCTTATGGATGAAGATGCTAATTGAGAAGCTCAAGATGATGGGAATGTGAGTTTTTTTGCATCTTTTTTAAACCATAATTTAAAGGCATGACATTTTTTCTTTTCCTCAAAATTACTGCCTATTATGAAAATTAGTAAGGTCACTAAGAAGAGTGCTATCATGAACTACTATGTTGAAACTAGAAAACCTGTTGATATTGAAGCCATAATTGTAAAATCAGTTTAGGGTTTGATTGTGATTGGTTCTGCAACTGGATTGGGACATCCATCTACTATTTTCCAACTCTGCAATCAATCACAAGTACCTTATGAAAGTTGGGAGAAAGTACTACTGCCTTAGAAGCCAATGGATCTTGGAGTCTACGGCAGTTGCATTAGAATGGGAGATGAAAATGAAATGAATATACTAATGGATCAAGGATCCCAGAATTTTGTTCAGCCTTATTACAACTCGTACAACTCGAGTGCACTTTCAAAAAGAATCAAGAAGATAGAGAAAGAGGTGCATAATTTTATACATGCAATTGAGAATATTTGTGAAATGTTGGATCACCTAGATTGGAGACTCAAGAAACATTTTGAACATACAGGGTGTATTGAAGATTGTATGGTACGTATGGTCAAGAAGGATGCGTGGATTGAGGAAGAAAAGTCAACTGATGAATTTCCATTTAGGCCCTTTTACAATATGTATGTGGACTACCAGTCTATGGGAGATATCCAGGAGGACGAGAGTGAAGAAGATGTTTGATGCTGAGTTAAGCACGGAACATTTTGTCTAGTATTATTTGTTTTAGTTTGTTATGTTGGATTACCATTACTTTCTATTGTTGCACTATCTATGTTTATTTCTTTGAAGTTTGATGTTTAGATTTCAGTGTTAGGATGTTGGTTTGCTTTAGAACACTGAATATGTTATGTGTTGGCTTAAAAAATGTTAGTTTGTAATAATGCAGATTTCGTATATAAATATGAATTTTGTGTTGTTTATGAAAATTTAGTGTTAGTTTGATGTTTAATTACACTTAGAGAGGTTTAATTGAGTCAAATAAAGGTTTATGTAAAGCGGTACAGAGGAAATTTCCACAGAAACTGAGATCTAGAAAAAATACGCTCTGACGCAAGATGCACCAGTTTAAAGAGCCTTGGCGCATGATGCGCCAAAGGTCCGAACACGTCAGATTGACAAAAAAAACCTACAAAAATGCATGAGAACCTCCATTTTGGCTGCTTGGTCGTCTTCCACCTTCAACCTTTAGTCTAAAGAATCACATTGCAGGCTAAGGAGAAGGATTTGGAGGCTAAAAATCATAGAATTCATCTTCTCTTGGTAAGAGCTTCACTTTAACTTAGAAATTTTTTTAATTTCACCATAGATTTTGGGAGATCAAAAAAATGAGATTTCTGATGAAAATGTTTTAAGAAAACTCAAGGTGAAAAGTTTTTTATCAAATAATCTTGCTTAGGGTGTTAGATTTGTGATTTAGTAATTTATTTGAAGAGGAAGAATGTCGGGCAAATTTGATGCTCAAAAGTTCTTTAATTTCAAGGCCCAACACTATTACAATAGACAAATTGAGACCCGGAGATTGATCCAGGAAAAGGCGTTTGCGAACTCGAAAGGCGAGGTTGAAAGGTTGATTCTCGCCATAAATTGGGAGTGACTTTCCTACTTCACTGCTGTAGCAATCGTCCCAAAAGTTCGGGAGTTCTATCCCAACCTTATGTTCACTACAAAAGATCATATTCTGGTGAGAGGTGCACAAGTAGAGTTTACCTCCGAAAGGATTAATGCATTAAATGGGCTGAGGAATGTCTTCCATGATGAATATGCCACTTTTGTTATCACTGATTTATCACTGAAAAAAGTTGTTGCCTTTCTGACTGATTAAAGAGGGGAGTGGAAGATAAAGAATAACTAAATAATTAACTTCCCTGCTTCCATGTTGATGATTCAGTCCAAAGTATGACATCACTTCATCTCTTCCAGACTTTTACCTACAAATCATCTTGCTGATGTTATGAAGGATTAAGTTGTATTGAACTATTGCATTCATATCCTGAAGGTAATAGACGTTGATGCGCTTATAGTTCATCACGCTTGGAGTATTGCTGGAAGTGCTACTACTGGAGGCTTCGGATATCCTGCCCTGATTTTCACTCTATGTGAACAATCTGGAGTTGAATCTCGTAGAATCTGATTGGGAGGCACATGATTCGAAGAGTAAAATTTTTTGTTGAGTCTAGAAGTAAAATAAGTGATAGGCCCTCTACATCTACTGCAGGGGCATCTACTTCTAGTTTTGCATCGTTGGAAGGTATTATGGACCAGCTCATGATTCAACAATATTATATCATTAATATACAAACTCAGTTTGGAGAGATAGAAGCAAGGAATGCGTATAATGATGATATCAACAGAGGTGATTTGAACATGATATAGATTTTCAAAATGTTATTGTTAGACACTTCATGGGTGAACCTAATGTGAACCTTCCCGCTTGCCCCAGCTTTGCTCCCTATGCTCCCATTTGTGATGAAGATGAAGAGGCAAGAGAAGAAGAAGAAGAAGATGAAGAAGATGATGATGATGATGGTGAGGAAGGAGAAGATTGATATTTTTAGGAGTTTAGTTTATTTGTTTGGTTCTTTTTTGCTGTGTTGTTTGTATATTTGTTTATACTATGCTACACTTTTATTTGAGACTTGTTGGATTTAAGATTTTTATTTTGTATTGTGAAACTGTAATTTGTAATAGTAATAGTAGACTTTTTTACTTTTCAATTTTAGTTCAGCTTTAGTATTTTCAATTTGAGTAGGTTGAATGTTTAGTATTTTTAGTTTTTTTTTTTTAGTTTTAGTATTTTTGTTTTAATTCCCAACAAATTCTTTAGAATATATTGTATTTTATTTAATGCTTAAAAGCCTATATGTAGTTTTACAGTTAGTACTTGCAGTATACGGAACCAATTTCATGATCAGAAATTCTCTACAAGTTAGTTTTTATTTTTATGCGTTTACTATTTTCTTTCACCAACTAAAATTTTGTACTAAAATGTTTTTAAAAATTTAAGTTTGGGGGGAATGAAAAATTTCTTTTGAAATGGAGAAAACTAAATTTTACTTGTCCTTAAGTAGCTATATTTTTAAAAAAAAATAATTTAACATGGCTTGGGATATCAAGATTTAATTTTAAATGACTATACTTATGTTTATAAATATTATAGTAAATTTAGGTAAAAAGTTTTTAATAATAAAGCTCAATTCTAAAGTTAAAGATATTTGGTATGATAGGATAAGACTATGTTTTTCTATTTTAAGTAAAGGAAAATTGTATTTTTAAAGTGTTAAGAATTTTAGAGTTTCATGTAAGAAGAAAGGAATGAGGCTTCATGAAAAAACATAAACTAGTATGAATTTATTAAGTAAAAAGAGATGTGGAGTTTTTAACTTTATGAAGAGGATAGTGAAATTCAAAACTATTAAAGGCTATCCAGATATAATAATCCTCATCTTAAAAAGGAATAAAAAAGAGGGATTAAAAAGATCCTGAAAGAAAAAAAAGAGGAAGAAAAATAAAAGAAAAAATGGGCGAGGAGATCTTGAGGAGATGCCTAATCAAAAAATGGCTTCACTTCAATCAACTTATGGAAGGAGCTTTATTACACTTTCTAAACTTGTATTGAATTATTAGTAGCATTCTTAGTAAATTTTTCATGAAGTTCTTTTTTATATGAATGTTCTAAATGTCCTTAGCACGACAAATTGCAATTCTTCTTGAAATGAATAGAGATTCAAAAATCTTAAACTTGATTACTAGATATACCAAGACTTGGCTATTAAACCTGAGTTATTAAAGGTTTTTCTTAATTTTTGTTATTCTATTTATCAAACTAAAGTATATAAGTGACAAGTTAATCTCTATCCTAATTCCATATGCTTTTATGTAGTAAAATTGTCACTTGAGGACAAGTAACATTTAAGTTTGGTGGCTTTTGATACACAAAAATAGTATACTATTTAAGTACCCTTTTTATGCCTATTTTTGGTGATATTGCACTTTAATAAAAGGTATTTTTATTTCTTTGTTGCAGGTATACCATTTTTAGGCATTTGGAGCAAAAATGGCAAAAGCAGCAAAATTTGGAGCAAAAACAACCAATTTTGAGGTTTAACACATGATGTGCCAAAATTCAGAGTGTTGGCGCATGATGCGACTTTTTCAAGTTAAAGCAATTTAAGATGAATTTTCAACGGGACAATTGTTCTAAATACCTTATGGAGTTATTCAATGCATCTAGACACTTTGGAAGGTTCTAATTTGAAGGGACTTGACTCTTGGATCAAAGGGGCACATCCTTTCAATTCTAAGACTTGACTTTTGAATTTTGGAGGGAAATTGAAATTCTTTTCAGAGGAGGCAGCCTAAAATAAAATCAAGTTGGAGAACAACTTCAAGGGGGGGGGGGGGGGCCAATAGGTTGCGTGAGAACCAAGAGGGAGAAATAGAGAGAGAAAGTCAAGGGCTTAGAGATTGTCTTCTAGGGTTGTAAGAGGAGAGGGAAGGTGAGAGATTTCTTCTTTATTACACTTCTAAGAGACAATTGAGAGTGCTTGTAAAGAGATAAAGGCTTGGAGAGAACTTCTAGGGATTTTCTTGGGAAGGATTGTGAGATAAGTTGTATTTTTCATTTCTTTTATTTGTAAACTTGTTTTTATATATGAAGTCTGTGTTTTATCGTATCCTTCTCATGAATTCTGAGTAGTATTCTTTATCCTTCTTCGAAATGGTTTTGTGATTGTGAAGAATTAATTTTCTTTTCTATGGTTTTAAATGTCAATAATTTGTAATGATTTGAACTCCGATCTTTATTTATTTTTTGATCTGGCCAATTGAATTGTTAAAATGTGTTGAAAGATATATGTTCTAAAATGGGGATATGATTTCTACAGCAAAGGGAGAAACACTTTTGATTTTATGGGAGAGTATGTCATCCAAGGGATTGGGTGCAAATAAATACAGAAATATACTTCATTAAATGTAGAATTGGAAGATTTTAAGGTGACATATTAGAATACCGAAATTGGTTCAGTTAATTGGAAACTAATGCGAGCATGTTAGCCCTCATGTGTGGGAATAGTGGGAGCTCTGGAGTCATAGTCGGTATCCTCCAAGCCTAATCACAGAATTAGAGACCAAACCGTCGATTAGTCAATATTTTTTACAGCGTTCGGAAGAAGGTAGATAATAGGATTGCTCCTATTTGGCATAAAAAACTTTTTAAATACATTTTCAAATGATTTCAATTTCTTCACAAGTAATATTTTCATTGTAAAGGGGAAGGGTGTTTTATCATACTTGAACTTTTCGTCAATGAAAACTTTTGTTTTGTTTCAACAATTTTACTTTTGAAAGTTTAGCATCTAGTTTAACTTAACTGTTGTAGTCGTACATCTGCATATTTAGTAGCATTTTGCTTGAGTAGTTTAACTTCAAACTTCATACTTTACTTTGGTTTTATTTTTATTTTAATTTAAGAATATAATATTAATAGCTAGCTTATATATATTTCCAGCTTCCCTGTGGGTTCGATATCTAGGACTCCATTAGAACTCTGTATTACTTGAACAATACATATACTTGCGTTATATGTAGAATGGAATTGGGAGTTCAAAAGAGGTTTTAATGATAAATAATTTTCATTAAAGTTAAATTATTGTTTGGGTTACATTTCATATTTATTATTAATTTAATCTTAAGTTTCCGTGCTTCACTAATCAAGTCACCCAAGACCCAAAACTTGAGCCATGGACCAAGGGTCCCCCAAATCAAGGAAGCTTGCCCCCTAATTTAGCTAAGTTCTCTATCCCATGCGATCAACTATCAAACCTTTAATCTAAACACAATTAAACCTTCCCTGACCTTCCCTAAGCCAGCTAGCCACCTCCCCTGGCCAGACTGGCAGATTTAATCATCGGAAAACCCAAAAACAAGAAAGTCATGCTTGGCTTAAACCCACTTTCTCACCCATCCAGTGTAGCTCACTCTCATTGATGAATTGCATCATTCAACTCTCCACCTAAGCTTTCTTTTCCACCCACTGGCTTGGCAAATTCAACCTAAATTCCTCCTCTATTTAAACTACCCCTCTCATGATCATGGAGACAGTGTTGCCAATTGCTTAGGGAGACCCTATCAAATTGCTCACAGAGCTTCCTCCAGTCTTCTTGAGTTCAACCCCACCATTCTTAGCCATTCAAACCAAGTGTACAAGCTCAATTTAAGTACCCAAATCTAGGGTCTTTTTAATACACGCCACCAAACCCAACCAAACATCAAATTGGTTGTTCCAAAAGCTTCCCTTGACTAAACAAAATAGTTCTCCATCAAAGCCCCATCATTTTGAGCACTTTAACCAACTCATAGAAAAAACCTGAATCACCGCTCGATCGAACTCTTTCATAAACTAAACATCAGGTTAAATTGGTACTTGGAGGAGCTTTACGTGGTCGCAACGAACGCCTACAACCAACCCGACCGAGGCCTCACCTCTTGTGAGTATAGCTTACAAACCCTAAAAATGCTCTTATTTTCATTAATTGTGAAGAGAAGTTCATATTCAAATGCATGTAACCATATGGATATGTTCTTCTTGACTAGATGAATCTATAGGAACAAACCATGACTGATTTGGTTGAGTATCGAGTGAGATCAAAATGTTTTAGTGTGAACGGATCTTGATTTTGGATAGATGGGGATTATGAACGGATGTCATCCATTTGCACATGTATTGATTTAACAGTGCAGGAGGAGTCAGATGAGAGATCTGTTCATAAAGCAAGGGATGCATGACAACTTACGTGGATGGCGTCGCTAAATCGAAGCGCGCCATGTGGGCTTTCAGAGCCGCCGAGGATGATGAGGTCACCACTTGGAAAAGTAAGAAATTAAGGTGTTTTTTATTTAAATTAATTCAGAAACTTTAAAAATCTTAACATGGTGTAGAAAAATCATA
Organism: Phalaenopsis equestris; assembly: GCF_001263595.1. Taxonomy (NCBI): domain Eukaryota; kingdom Viridiplantae; phylum Streptophyta; class Magnoliopsida; order Asparagales; family Orchidaceae; genus Phalaenopsis; species Phalaenopsis equestris. The sequence continues at coordinate 30,626 of NW_018246389.1, forward strand.
AAAAGAAAATAAAAATGTCATGTTGCTCAGTGAACAGAGGAGAAAATTATGAACTAAAAATATAATTATTTGTTAAGTATTTTTATTTTAATTAATTAAATACTCCAAAGCTTGTTTTAATTATATTTGATTAAAAATTAATCACCTTGAGTTGAAATTTGGAGGGTTCATTTTGCAAGTGATTAGAAGTGTTCTCTGATTTTTTCAAAGTCTGAGAATACCTCTAACCTTAAAAGCCCTAATTTTCACTCTTAAGTCCCCCATTGTGCTTACAATAATTATAAAAATTAAAATATAAATAAAAAAAGTATGGGACTTATTTTAATTAGTTCCCTAGAGTCAGAGGACTCCAGGAAAAATGTAAGATGAGTTTAAATAATTATGTGCATTATCTTAGCTAATTAACTCATTAAAACCCATTAAAAATTTAATTAAAAAAATAATTAAAAAAATTATAAAAATTGATTCACAGTAAAGATAATGATGATTTTTAAGTCTTTTTAGAAATTTTAAATCAATTTGAATTGTATTGCATATCAAAACTTATTTTTTAAGATAAATTAAATTTTTACATTAAAAAACTATAATAAATAAATTATAGTTAAGAAAATTTAAGATCCTAAGACCCGCTCATTATGAATGTTTCAAGATCAAGGGAATATCTATTATACTTTTTCCAAGAATGAGATAATAAAAAATACCAATAGAGATAGGGTAATCTAGACTATGTGGGGCATAGACATATCACCTTGGCATGTTGCCGAGTTTAATAACCAGAGATGGTGAGAGTAGAAGTCCCAAGAGGATTCATCACTCTCTGCTTCTGCCCAGCCTTCAGTTGCATCTTGGCCACTGGCATCCTGTCGTTGTTATTGTTTTGTGGTGTGGAGTCGCCAATTTGTTTAGCCTCTCTCTCCAATTAGCTCTCTCTCTGTCTGATCGTGTGAATGATCTAAAGAAAGAAGAGACATAGTGCTAAAGTATACAATGATAGGGACAAACAAAAGGAAAATGTAGAGAAGCTTTTGTGAGGTAGACTTTGCATAGATAGCTCCAAAGTGTATGTTTGAGGTAAAAGCGGTTTGGGACACTTTAGAGGCATACTTTCAAAGAAGATCTAACGAAACTAAACCCACAACTACAGATTCAAGTCAAGATACTTCTCATTGGGTTTGCTTCTTCCTATAAGGGAATTCTTTTATAGTTAATCATATCTTAAACAATTGGGGATGCTTATGAAAACTTTCGATTAATGATGTAACTCGTCAACAAAAAGTATGAATGTCTTAGTTTTCAAAGAAGGAGTTTCAAATTTCTATCCTAAGGGTAGCGGATGCTTGATGGTTCAAAAGAATCCTGTTGAGTTACCAAAATTTCCTATAATTTTTTGGTGTTGTCATGTTTTAGTTGGGGTTCATCCTTTCTTCATGTTTTGGGTAATTTAATGATTGTCGCTACAACATAGAATTAGTATACCCTAATAACAGGCATAGTAAATTTAGGATGATGTCCGGCCTCTATCTTCAACAACCCTGTAATTATTTTGAGAATTTTTTGTTTGTTTCTATTTAGGACAACCCGGTCAAGATGTTCATTGGTTTTCATCATCTTGAGGTTGTTGGGCTTCCTGATTTACCTAGTCTGGAGAAATATTCAAATCTACTTTGACCGAAAGATTCTTGTCAAAAACCATGGGTTGGGTCATCCATGAGAACTATATAGATCTGAGTAGTAGGGTTAAAGTTGCATTCACTGATCTTTGCTCATTAGGGTATCATTTAAGCCCTAATGCCTTCTTTAGATTTTAGGGGTTGAAAATTTTAGTCTGCTTAAGACAAATTAACCACTTAAATTTTTTTATTTTATGATTAATTTTTGAAGTTCAGAATGACCCAGTCAAGATCTCATAGTTTCATCATCCTAGGGTCATTGGGGTTTGAGGTTTGATTAGTAACTAGTGAACGCAAGTATACATATTGCTCAAGTAATAAAGAGCTCTAATGGAGTTCTAAGTATCGATCCCACGGGTAGTTGGAATAACTTATGCTTATAACATCAAACACAATATTTAAGCCATAAACATAAGTAAGCAAAATAAATCCAAAGTAAAATTAATGTGTGCTAATTGGAATGTAGTTAAAAGAACTAAGTTAACTAAACTAATTGCTAAACTTTAAAAGTAAACTTATAAACACAAAACAAAGTTTTGAAATGAAGAGTTCAAATTTAAGAAAGCATCATTTCTCTTTAGAATGAGTTTATGGAATGTGAAGAAATTAAAATCATCTAAAATAAATATATAAAATTGTGCTATATCAAATACAAGCAATCCTATTCTTTTCCCTCTCAGAGTGCATAAAAAACATAGACTAACTAGAGTTTGGTCCCTTAATTTGGGGTTAGGCTGAGACGATACTGACGGCCACTCTAGAGCTCTCACACTTCCCTCGCGTGAGAGCTAACAATCTTGCTTTAGTTTTCAAGCAATTGGACCAAAGTGGATATTTTAATCTATCACCATAAAATCTTAAATTATGTGCCCATAAAATTATATTTCCCTATTTATTTGCATGCAACCCCTTGGATTACATTCTCACCCATAAAATTGAATGTGACTCTTACATTATTGTAGAAAGCATACCCCTTTCAGGTTGTATGTTTCTCAACAAATTTTAACCTTTCAATTGGCCAAATCAAAAATTAATTAAAGATCAGGGCTTAAATCATCACAATTTATGGACATTTAAAACCTTACAAAATAAAACTAATTCATCACAAAACCATATCTCATTTTAGAGAGAAATAAAAAGAAGACTACTCAAAATTCATGAGAAGGGTACAATGAAACATTGATTACATATATAAAAATAAGTTTACAAAATATTGAAAGAAAAGAACACAACTTATCTCACACTCCTTCCTAAGCAAATCCCGAGAAGTTCCCTTTAAGCACTTTGTGTCTTTACAATCACACTCAATTCTCTCTTAGAAGTGTAATGATGAAAAAATTCTGACATTCCCTCTCCACCTACAACCCTAGAAGAAATTCCTCTCTTCTCCAAGACTTTTCTGTCATGCTAAAACTTTTATCTCTGTCTCACACCCTCATTTCTTCTCTAGACTCCTCTCCTTTTTAATTAGGGTCGGCCTTCTTTCAAAAGGAATTCAAAATAAAAGGAAATCAAAATTCCCTCCCATTTTCCCCAAAAAGTCTTAACTTTTTTCACCTAGAGAAAAGTCCCTTCATCCAAGACACATATCTCTTAATTAAAGAGCCTTCCAAAGAGTCTAGATGCTTTGAACTACTCCATCGAATGTTTGAATTGTTTGGAGCCTTTAAAAACCACTTAAAAAGAGTCATGAGCCACCTTACTCCATCTTGATTCATCTCCGGTGCTTCTCGTACCTCTGGAGCCAGCCTAATGAAATATGTGCTATTCTCTAGATTATGGCACTTCTGGCGCTTCTAACACTGATTCTCTATAAAATAGTGCCTCGGGCTCTAGTTTTTGATGCCAGCTCTCTGGAAAATGGCGCCTCAGACACCAATCTGGCACTTCTGGTGCCATGATTATTAGAATCTCCATTTTGGCTCCAAATTTCTTACTTTTTGCTACTTTTTGCTCCAAATGGCTAAAATTGATATTACTGTAACAAAAACATGAAAATACCTTTCTTTAAAGTGCAATATTACCAAAATAAGCATAAAATGTATACATAAAAAAGTAAATTATTTTGGTGTATCAAAATCTCTCAAACATAAATGTTACTTGTCCTCAAGTGACCCTTTTACTACATTAAAATATGCTTATGGCAGAGATTAACTTATAAACTTCTATAATCTATTTTAATAAATATAATAGTATAACTTAAAAGAAACCTTATAATAACTTAGATTAAAACTAAAAGTATAAGAACCACTAATAATCAAGTGTAAGAGTTCTGAATCTACATTAATTTTAAGAAGAATTATAATTTATCATATCGAAGATACTTAGGAATATCCGTATGAAAATGAATTTCATGAAAATTTTATTAGTAAGGATGCTAATACTCAGATACAAGTTTAGAAAATGTAATAAAGCGTCTTTCCTCAAGTTGATTTAAGTGAGGCCGATTTTTTATTAGGTATCTCCTCAAGCTTCTCCTCACTTACTTTTCTTTTTTCTTTTCTTTTCTTTTTCTTTTTTTCTTTCTTTAGGATCTTTTTCAATCCTTACTTTTATTTTCCTTTTTAATTGGGGATTGCTATATCTGGATAGCTTTGAACTTCATTGTCCTCTTTTTAAAGTCGAAACTTCTTACCATCCTTCACTTTATAAATTCATACTAGCTTTAAAGATTTTTCATAAAGTTTCATTATTTTCTTCTTATATGATACTCTAAGATTATTAATACTTTAAAAATACAATTTCCTTTACCTTAAATAGAAAAACATAGTCATATTCTTTCATACTAAAGATCTTAACTCTAAAATTGACCTTCAGAATTATAACTTTTTTCTTTTACAAACAAAAATATAGTTATCTAAAGTTAAACTCTAATATCCATGGTCATGTTAAATTAATTTTTAAAAGTATAGTTAATTGAGGACAAATAAAATTTAGTTCACTTCTCTTAAAGAAATTTTTCTTTCACCCAAATTTAAGTTTTTAATTAATAAATAAAGTATGTGGTATAAAAACTTAGCAGTGAAAGAAAACACTAAATGCATAAAAATAAAACTAACATGTTATCGAAGCAATTTTGGTTTGGGGTTGCCTGTAAGAAGCCGTCGGTCACAAGAACTGAAATCTCATCGCCCGCTTCGGAAGGAAGTTTAAGTTAAAAAAAGTTATGAAATCAAACTGACCCCATATTTTTATAGTTTAAATGAAAGAGCGCTATACCTCAAATCATGTATCTGTCCCAACGGATAAACATAAGACTTGAGGATGAGGCTTGATCAAATAAACTAAGAAATATATGACATCTTTTTGGTCTAGGAAATAATTTTATTTGCAAAAAATTTCTCCTATTTAATATGAAGAATTAAATAGGGTTTATATTAAGCTGGGTTCGAGAAAAACTTCCTGTAAGGGTAAGTCTCTGTAGTTAATTAGATCTTAAATGACCGAAGTCATCTAAGAAAACTCTTGATAAAAATCAAGAAATATTATCTTCAAGTAATTCAAAGGAAATGACTTTTCAATGATATCAGATAAAGAGGTGTGAAAGGGGAATTGTTCAAATTTAAGACATTTATTAGAAAATCCAAAGGAGGAAGAACTAGGGAGGAGGAAGAACTAGGGGATGACATAGATCCGGAGGAGAACCTCGGTGCTTTCCCAGTCTATCCTATTGTTTGGCTTCAGTTTTGAGGATAAAAATTTAAGTGTTTCATCCTGCCAATTCTATTAATTTAGGGCTTACATTTTTTGTGGAACGATCACACATATAGCCTGGAAGATGTGAGGATTTAGGTCAAGATGAACGACAATCTCAGTCTCAGAATCCTAAGATGAGTTAAGATGAGTTAGGGCTTAGATTGCACAATATGGTTGTGCAAAGGCCTAAAGATGAGTTGAGCATTTATGTTGCATAAGCAGACAACCCCAAAATCTTATGGGCAGACAATCTCAAAATCCTATGGCTTGGTTGTTTAATTCTAAGGAATGAATTGGTTTAGTTGGTGAAGTCATGTTTTGCTGTTGAAAATGGCCGTGATGCCCACCATGCTAGCACCAACCTCCTTGCCGTAACGAGTTTGAGTTTTCTACGGTGTCAAGTTATGATGTCTAATTTAGCGGCGTTGTTCTTTAGATTTCCATGGGGGATGCTAAAGTTGATTATAGCGACACCGGCTAAGAACCCACGGTTCCCTCGTTCCGGCACCACTATTTTCTATTGGATTCACTTAGTTCAAATGAATTTACTAAACTCAATTTAATGAGTTCCATAATTTCATTTAGATGGTGGGAAGCTTCATTAGCAACTATAGGTTACCTCCTCCGAGGGGTTCCCACTCATCTGATAAAGATGTCTTAATTTAGTTTAAATTGTAGTATTTGTGATGTTTGAGATTAATTTTGAGTTGTTTTATATTTTGAATATTCTGGCGGTGAATTTTATCTTGGTTGATTTTAACTTTAGTTTTGGTTTTGGTTCTGTGGCTATCCTGATAGTTTTAGTTTTCATGCAAAGTGATATTGTTGATTAGCATGCAGGTTTTTATTAACATAAAAAGTACAGTATGAAAGTACAACAAAGACGGCGCTGTAAACTATAAAAGTGTACCTGGCGAGTCGTCTCGTTCCACCACCTGAAACTCAAAATGCATGTCAGGGCATTTTATATGAAGCAAAAAAGTAAAGTTTTGGCGACCTACCTAACCCTATGTCATATATTGGTGGGTTCCTATTAGTTTGATTAAGGACGATTTTATTAAGCAAAGCACAGTAAGTTTAGTAGACCTTTGACGTGTCCAACAAGTTAGGAGAAAGAAGCAGGTCCATGCTTCCCTCTTATCACCTGGTGAAAAGCCTCGAGCTCATTTAATCTTTTTATGTTGCTTAATAATTCATCTTATGAATGCCCTAATGCTCAATGAACATTGATGTCCTAATTATCCCTAAGAGTAGGGTAATTATCATTTGTAATTTAATTTTGAAGTTTATGTGAATGAAGACCCTTAATAGGAGAAAGCTAGTGTTTTGGTCCTAATTGGGCTTATGCTGTTTTAAAGGTATTAAATTTTAGCTATGTTTGCTTTTCTAATCCTTATTTAATCAATCTTGATTTAACTTAGATCACTACTAAGCCCTTAAGACCTAGGTGAGTGTCTTGATTAATTTTGAAAAGGTTAAATTTAAAGTGATCATGATTCATTATTTCAATTTCATTTGAAAATAAAATAAGGGTATTAATTTGATTAATTATTGACTTCAAAAGTCATACCCCTAAGTCCTAGGTTCATTTAATTTTAATAAACTTTTTTTAATATAAAATTTTATTAATTTATCCTTTTAATTAAGAAAGTGAGGTTGGTTTCTACCAATTAATCCCTTTTTAATTTCAATCATCCAAATAAGTTAATTAAGATTAGAGGTTGCCCATTTCCCTCCTTGAACTAAGCCTAAATGGTAATTAAGGTGAAATTCCTAAAATTACACTTTTGCCCCTAAGGCTCTAACACTTCATAATTTCTCAAATTCAAATCAACTGACTTTGAAAGTTTTATCTTACCTCATTAATCTATCAGTTAAGACATCAGAGGAGAAAATGTGATTTTTCAAAATTTAATTTAATTTATATAGTTATTCTCACGCAAAAATGTGATTTTTCAAAAATAATTTTCTAACTTGACCAAGGTGAAACCTAATCACTTGAAATTTTTATTAGAGGTAGACCTAGATTATTGAGGCATTTGGACAAAATTTCATGATTTTTTGAATCTCATTTGAATTATTAGAATTATTTTAATTTCTTGGGTATTTGTTAAATATAAAATATTTTAAATGGAGAAAATTAAGTTTTGTATTTTTGAAAAATCTCCTTGAGGTCAGAAAACACAGAGAGGCAAATTTTATATTTCTTTTTTGTTTTTTTATTTATTGGAATTATTTTAGTGGAAATCCATTTTTTAGCCTTTAAAAATTATTTTAAGCTTCAAAATACAATATCTTTATTTAGAAAATCAGAAAAAATATTCCAATTACTTATAAATTCTTAAAAAATAATTTAGAACATTTCCTTAAATTTTATTATTTTTGCAATTTTTAAGAATTTTTAATTATTTAAGTATTTAAAATGGGCTTAAAAATAAAGTTTTTATTTTAAACACCGTTTTATCTTTATATAATTCCCCTAACCATAGAGAACTCTAAAAAATAAGTTTTCATAATTTTTTGAGTTATATTTTGATCATTAAAAATCATTTTAGTGCCAAAAGGATATTTAACTTGAAAAATCAATTTAGGTCATCAAATGGACTCAAAATAATTTGAAATTTTTATGGGGAATTTTCTGGATCTTAAACAACAGTGGAGTTTAAAAATAAAGTCATTTTGATGTTGGTTCCAAAATTAATTATATTAGTATTTTAGGGTTTAGGCAAATTATATTTATTTTCAATGACTTGGCTCATGAGAAATTTTTCTAAAGGTTCTCTCATCATCATAAACCTTCCAAAATTTTCTTGGATTTTTATAACAACATGCTAATTATTACAATTAATTTAAGCAAATAAAATACATAAACTTGAAAAAAATAGATCTCTATCTAGAGGTCTTCTTTGACTTTGGAAAAATTAGGGAATGTTCCCCTTAATAGAGGCTACAACATGCCAAAAATTCAAGCTATGGTGAAGTGCCTATATGCATGGTGAATCAAAAGACTCCTAACCCTAATTTATTTTTTAAAAATCAAATATGCATCAAATGGACATAAAATTTAACCAACATTATGATCCTCTATTCACTGAGCAAGAGGGTATTTTTATTTTATTTTTATGATTTTTCTACACCAAGATATGAATTTTTGAAGTTAAGGGTCATTTTTTTTTTAATTCCCTATTTATCTATTTAAATGCGCGGTGTCACATCATCCTAGGCAGCTCCGAAGCTCCACGCGGCACCCTCCCGTTCGACGTCGTCATCCACTTCAGCACTGACTCGGCTCTCAGTTTATCGCAGTTTATGTTCCGAAGCGCTGTCTGGCTTCATATTGATCATCCATCTGATACACGCTTGATCAAACGACGCTCCATCATCGTCCTCGATAACCTAGCCCGAGAACCATCCATCTTCTAACCTTGATATATCCCTCATTTCTCAACCAAATTAAGTGAAACTATTTTTTAAAATGCTCGTCTATATACGAGGAACATATCCATATGGTTAATATGCCATGAAATTAAGCCCAAGCAAATGGAGAATCTAAAGAGGCTCGAGAGGAGAAGAAGTTTAATACATTGGCTCTGAGAAGGGAAGCTTTGATTAGAGGTGCTCAGCACATTCGTTGGGGTCCAAGGAGGCTAAGGAGTGAGCCTCTTGTTGTGGTGTAGGGTCTAGGTATGAATTCGACCAAGCTCAATTTTAGGTGTTTATCAAAGTATATGCTAGGGGCTCAGTGGAAGGGGGATTTGATGGGGCTTTGTCTTCTTTTAGTATTGTGAAGGTGTGTGCATAAGTAATTGAATTTTGGTGGACTGTGGGAGTGTAATGAGCTTTGTCCTTTTTTTAGGAAGAAATTTAAACTCAAAATTGGGCTTCTACAATGGGAATCAGTGGGGGAAGATGGTTGGATTGCACTGAGGAGGTCTCAAAGAAGCTCTGTAAGTGACTCAGGAAGCTCTCTCTGAGAAAATTTTAGCACCACTCCCATGGTCGTGGGGAAGGGAAGCTTTTATAAAAATGGCTAAGGGGTGGCTGTCATGGCCAATTGGGGGGTGTAATTTGGTGCTTAGCTGGAGGAAAGAGAGGCTCTAACTTCTTGTTTGGGTGAGGTGGCCTCTTGGTTTGATTTGGGTGAAGTTTAAGGGGAGATGGCCCTCATTTTTGGCTTTTTCGGTGACTAGGCCAGCCGGCCATGGCAGGGGGAAGTGGCTAGGAGCTTAGGGAACCCAGGGGAATATGTCAGGGCAGGAAAAATGTCACGACAATTTAATGGGCTTGGGTTTAGTTTTGGCAAAAAGAATCTTAAGCTTAAGCAATTATGGCATAAAATCCCTCAATTTATGGGACCATTGGTCCATGGCTTAGCTTAGGGGGCTAGGTGAGTTTTAGCTCAGTCTTAGGGTTCAACTAATGGCTATGGAGTCAATAGTTTGATGGCTTTTGGGTGGTTTGGATACATTTAGTGCAAATGACCAAAAATTGGGTTTGGGCTAGGATGGCCATGTCAATTGGTCCAAATAAAATTTTCATTTGGTGTATATGATTGCAAGGAACAATTTTTGTGAAGGATTGAAAGTATTTTGAGTTGAATTGGAGGGTCAATTTGAAGGACTTTAAAATTGGTGATTTTGGGCATGTTGGGCTAGACTTGGGTCGAGATTGGGATAGCCTTGGGCTAAGTCTAAATTAATTGTTAAAAATGGTCAATAGCAACCTCATAAATAATTTTCAGCATAAATTGGGTGCAAATTTTGGGGTTAAGGCATTCAATTTGATGAGATTAGGTCATGTGGCCGAAATTGAGGCTTTGATCTAAATGAAAATTGGGCTCAAAGCATGGGCCAATTGAGCTTGGATTTAGCTTATTTTGGTCACATTGAAGGTGAATTTTAGTTTAAGATTGAAATTTGGGGATATTAGGATCAAATTGATGGACATTTGAGTTGAATTTGGGGAAATTTGGGGCTTTAAAGGCAAATTTGGGGGTCTTGGTCAAAGATGGTCAAATTAGCCAAATTTGGTCATGTGGTAGTTAAGAAAGATGAAAGTGGGAATATTTGCAATATTTTGGGAATTGTTTGGATTTTTAAGAATTTTTAAAATTTTGGGCCCATGAGGGGCATTTTGGTAATTTGGCAATTTTTGGTGATTTTGAGTAATTTAGGTGTTTTCAAAAGGTTTGAAATGATTTTTGAATAATTTTGGGTATTTTGAATAAATTTTGGATTTTTGGCCAAATTTAGGGTTTCAAGGGTATCTAGGAGATAAAACTGGGAATATTTGCAATATTTTGGGAATTGTTTGGATTTTTAAGAATTTTTAAAATTTTGGGCCCATGAGGGGCATTTTGGTAATTTGGCAATTTTTGGTGATTTTGAGTAATTTAGGTGTTTTCAAAAGGTTTGAAATGATTTTTGAATAATTTTGGGTATTTTGGATAAATTTTGGATTTTTGGCCAAATTTAGGGTTTCAAGGGTATCTAGGTAATTTGGGGGAGGTTAGGGGAAAAAGTTCAGGTTGAGTATTTTTGGTAAAATTGGGGAACTAACCACCAAAAGTAAGCCATAGACCAATGGAAACCCCATTTGGGTCCTTTATGTACTGGTCTTAGCTAAACCCTTGCCTAGGGCTAGTAGGTTTAGGGGACCATCTACATGAGATTCCCAAAGGCTCAAGGGACCAAAGTTAGGAAATTCTGGGTTTAGGGTAGTGAGTGATTGTGAGTGCATTAGCTGTAGACCAACACCAGGGTCAACCCTAAGGTCCAAAAGCTCTATAGGAACTCTCCTTGAGCTCCCACATAGTGACCCCACCTACTAAGTGCTAGAGGTTAGGACCAAAATGAGGAACTTCAAGTTGAGTATAGAAGAGTTTAGAATTTCTAATGGTGAGGGTGCCTTTTCTAGTTTCTTAAGAATAGTCAACAGGAAAGACCTATGGCTAGACACTAGGCTACTAAAGAGGAAAAACTAGACCTCAACCAAAAGTGAGGTCAACACCTATAGAGGATTATGAATATGAAACTTGGCTCTTGATATTTTGTAGGTGCTAACTTAAAAAGTACATGCTTTAAAGCATTAAATGAGAAATAATATATTAAAGATTTGCTAAGAAAAGATAAATTAAAGACATAAATAGTAAACTAAAGCAGCTAAAAATGCTAAAAAATAAAAATCTACAATTTACTGTTACATATACCAATTCAATGGATCCAAATTAAACACTTAAATGTTCCACTCATACCATCAACAACAAAACAAAACAAATAACAACATTTAAAAATAGAAAGCCTAAATAAAATTTTACTATTCATCATCCTCCTTTTCCTCTTCTTAATCTTCTTCTTCTTTTTTTTATTCTTTATCTTCATGCACATAATGCGTGAAACTGGGGCTTGGTGGAAACACTACTACATGATCACCCCTTAAAAATCTAATCATCTCCTCTTCATATGCGGTATTGTGCTGGTCTCTTTTCTGCTTATATTCATCATTGTGGGCATTTCTAGCTTCTACACTACCTATTCTATTTTGCATTGCTATAAGATCTGACTGTTGAATCATTAACTGGTCCATAATATTTTCAAGTGAAACACAACTAGAAGTAGATGGTCCTGCAACTGATGTGGAGGGTCTATCACTACTTCCACTCCTAGATCTACCAAATGATTTAAGTTAATGCACATTGAGTTTTCTAATGGGTTTCAGTGGTTGCAACATTTCTTCATTTCTACTAAATTCTACTCCTTGTGGTTCACATAAAGTGAAAATCATGGCAGGATATTCAAACCACTACCTATCGCATTTCTAGCAATGCTCTGAGCAATATGCAAAATAAGAACACCAATATCCACTACTTTCATTTGTTGAATGCAGAAGTTCACCACTACTCTTTCTTTAGTTACTTCGCTCATGTGATTAGTTGGAAGCATTTTTGTAGAGCTGAAGTAATGTCATGCCTTAGATTGAACATTAAACATGGAAGTGGAGAAATTAGCTTTATGATTATTTTTAATTTTCCATTCCCCTCTTCCAATAGTTAGATAGGCAATTACTTCATCAAGTGATCAATCAGTCATCACAAATGCAGCATACTCACAATGAAATACATTTCTTAGTTCATAAAGTTCATTCATTCTTCTTTGAGTAAATTCAATTTGCTTACCTCAAACATAAATGTGGTCAACCATGGTCACTCAAAGATTGGCATAGAATTCTCGAATCACAGGAACTATGGCTATTGTGGTGAAGTAGCAGAGAGCTTCCCAAGCAATAATCAGCCTTTCGATCTCTCCTCCTAGATTTGAAAATGCTCACTCTTGAATCAACTTCCTCGAGCCCATTTGAGTATTATAATTATGTTAAGCCTTAAAACTAACAAATCTTATTGCATCAAAATCTCTCGTAGGCTGCCCACTTTTTACTCTTGGAGCCATAAGAATTTCTATATAAATTCATAATATAATAAATTAAACTCCAAAAGTAAAAATATTTGGTAAGAAGCTTTTCTCCATGAGTCACCTTAAACTTCTTCAAAAAACTCTCAAATTTTCAGATTTCCAATATATGGGCCAAATCTACGGTGAAAATAAAAAATTTCTAAGAGAAAGTGAAGCTCTTACCAAGAGAAGATGATATCCAAGACTTTTAGGCTTTGAAATCTCCACAATTCCATCAAATGTGAAGCCTTTACGCTGATTTTTAGACTTTGTTAGAGTTAGGTGATGATCCAAGCAGTAAAAATGGTGTTTTACATGGGTATTTCATGGTTTTAAGTGAATTTGGGTGTTTTCGAGAAACTGGCACCTCAGTCGCCAATGCAAAAAAAATTTCAGATTTCAATTTTCTTCAAAAGTTTTCTACGTACCGCACCACGTTAAGCTTTAATTAACTTAATTAAACACTTCTACTCATAATTAAATAATTTTATAACACATAATTTCATAAACAACACAAAACTCACATTTATATATAAAATCAGAATGATTACAAACAAACAATTTTCAAGCCAACACATTTAATTCAGCATTGAATCAAGCAAACAAACTAACGCTAAAGCCTAAATATCAAACATTTAACAAACAACACATATAAGGTTCCACAATAAAAGTAAATCAAATCCAGCACCTAACATATACAAGAAATTATAACTACAAATTCCTTACTAAAATGAGTTCAAGCATCTTCTTCACTTTCATCTTCTTGAATGCTTCTCAAGGATTGGTAGTGCACGTACAAATTGTAAAAAGGTCGGGGAGAAAATTCATTTGTTGAATCTTCTTCAACCCAAGAATTTTTTTTAAACATGCGCACCAAACCTTCTTCAAAATGGTGAAGCTTTTCCAAAATATTTCCAATTGAATGCATAAGATTTTGTACCGCTTTTTCCAACTTCTTAATCCTTTTCAAATGTGCATTCGAGCTAAAGTAAGGCTGTATAGGTGATGAATTTTGAGATGCTTGATCCATCAATATATTCATATCGTTCTCCTCCCCAATTCTTGTGTAGTTGCAATAAACATATGTGTCCATAGGCTTCCAAGGGAGAAGCACTATTTCCCAACTTTCTTAAGGCACTTGCGACTGACTACACAACAAAAATATAGCAAATGGATGTCTCGGTATAGAAGTTTATCTATTGATGATTAAACCCAAAATAGACTTTACTATTAAAGCACCAACATCAACAGGTCTTCTGGTTTGATTACAATAATTCAAAATTGCACTTTCCTTCATTACTTTACTAATTTTCATCGTAGGAAGTAGTTTTGATGCTATAAAGAAATGTCACGCCTTTGATACAGGATTCAATAATGATGAAGAAAAACTTACATGTATGTTATCTCTAGTCTCCTAATTTGCATCTTCATCAGTAAGGTATCTATAGAGTTCATCCATGTTGTCTCTCATAGGGACAAAATTTGCATAGTGACAAATAGGAACGCTTTTAATCATAAAAATAATGTTTATTCTTGAAGGAGTAAATTGTACCCACCTGCCTCAAACATAGAAGAATCCTTGGTAAATTCTATGAAGATTAGCGTAGAACTCTTTCACCATAAGAACTACTATAGTGACAGTGGTAAAGCAAAGCACTTCACAGTGCCTCTGTACAATAATCTCCTCTAGTCGAGTATTCAGTGTGTTGAATCCTCAATTCATAAAACCTTGCTCCTTGATTAGTCTCTTCTTCACAAGAACTCAATCATATACTTTTGCACATCGAACTGATGAGCTTCCTCCCATTGAAAATTCCATATCTAGTGGATTGTTTAGAGTAAGAACCCATAGGATTTGAAAAATGGTGGCTTTCCCTTTGTTTTCCACACTTAAATATCCTTAGGATTCAGTTTTTTGGAGTTATTAGGAAGAAATCTTACCAAAAACCATCAAAATCTATGTTTTGAATCATCTAAAGTCTTTTCCAACTACGTGGCACTTCTAGCGCCAATTCTGGCGCTTTTGGCACCAACTCTCTATAAAATGACACCTCATGCGCCAATCTAGCTCCTTTGGTGTCATTTCATATTTCTGCACCATTTCATTTTAAATCCAAACGACTCTCAAATTTTCAATACATAAATTTTCAATATAAGTAAGTCAGTAAATAAAGATGTTTTAATATATTTTCTTAATATGTAAGTCACTCAAATACACAGAATTCATAAAGAAAGCATATAAAAAAGAATTTTACAATCCTAAGATGTGGGGCATTAAAATGGTCCCCCTAAAGCAAAAAAAAAAAAAAAAAAGAGAATTACCCAATCAGCGGTATGTAAATATTGAAGTATTGCTATGAGGTAACTAAATACATAGGAATTGAGTGTGGTAGGTACGTAAATTTTTGTATTGAAAATCATTTCATTGCTCATAATTTTTACTTCATCAACTAACGATCCAAACTGATTGACTCCGTATTTTTTTTAATTTATAACAATTTTACAGATTTTTTTTTGACAAGTCGCTATGTTGGCGACGACTTTGGCATTGATGTGGCAATGTCACCGATGAATCTGGCCAGCTTCAAAGCCCAATGCAGTGCCATAGTTTTAGCCCCCATTGCATCCATAATAATGAATGGGGACTGAAAGTGAAGCAAGCAGTGACCCTTATTGTCTCTAAACACTTTTCTAATTCTTGTGCTTTGTGAAGACAAGCTCCCACCTGTGTTTACTTTGATAAAAGGGTAGGTAGGCTTTTTCCAGAAGACCTTTATCATTGTAAATCTTGGAGGACTAGCAGTTCTGCTCATATTCAGGATGTTAGGAAAATTTTTCAATTGGATATTTTCAATTGGATGAGTTTTCTGATGAATGCTAGGCAATTGGAGACAAATTTTTCAGTAGTTACTTGTTGATCCTAATATTTCACATGATTTCTTGCTGCCCAGATAAACCAGGAAGTAATGAAAGGAATTGGGCCCACCTTTAGTTCTTGCTATCCACTCCAGTAGGTTAAGAGGTTGTTCCATTCCAGGTTGATTGTAGAAATCTTTATTAGGGACTTCCAAACAATTTGGGTGAAAGGAACTTGTTCCATAGGCATTCTTCCCAGGGTACCTCATCCTATTCATACATATTTTTGTAGATTGCTTTAGTCAGGCTTTGGTTGGAAGAGGAAATTAGCACCAGTTTATCATTTCTATTGCTATTAAAAGATATCTTAGAAATTTGTTAGACTGAAGGTTCAGTAAGGAAGGATTTAAGCTTATCAATTGACTAGAAGTCCTTCACCTATAGATTCAAATTAGGATTCTCAGTTAAGGGCTCCAATAGTTTGTTGAACACCATCTATCCAACACGAACCAAATATTTCCCTATCCCAGATCCCAGAAAAATAGGTTTTCAGCATCTTCTCTAACCTTGATCATGTTGCCCCAAGTTCTGTAGTCCCGTAATCTCTTGGATACACTATATGGGTGAGCAAATCCATAGTATTTAGCAAGCAAGAACTATGCCCACAATGTATATTGTTGTCTGAATCTGATCCATAATCTGCATAGGCTGATGTGTTGAAGTTGCTGAAAACTTTAAACCCCAAAACTCCAAAAGAGAAGGTTTTGCTACTTTTTGCCAACTTGCTCAGATCATCTGTTTTCTCTGCCCTGCTCAGAGAAACCTATTTTATTTTCTCTCTAAAATGAGTTGAGTGCTTTTCTTCATGACTGCCATTTGTAGAACGTATGAAGGGAATGTAGTTAGTATGCTTTTTAGAAGTGTAATTATGCCACCACTAGAAAGAAAGGAGTTAGTCCAGCATTGTAGTTGGGAATTTGTTTTATCTACTACCTCATCAAAGTGGGATAGCTTAGTCCTTCCTTTAAGTAATTACACTCCTAAATACTTTTAGGGTGTAGACATAGGTGTAAAACCTATGAGGTTAATAATCCATTGCTTACTAGAGGGGGGGACCTATTTGTTGAAAAAGCATTAACTTTTATCTTTGTTGAATACTAACCCTAAAGTATTTTGAAACTTTTGCAGACAGCCACGTAACAATTCGGTAGTAGCTTTATTAGCTCTAGAGAAAATTGTACTATCATCAGCATACACTAAGTGGTTGATGTCCAAAGTTGATATATGATGGTATGTCTGCACTATTTTTTGTTGAGGAGTTGCCTTTAAGTAGTTGTCGGTCACCGGAATAGAAATCTCATCGCCCGCTTTGGAAGGACATTTTAATTTACATATAGATTTAAGTTTAGAAAAATATGAAATCAAACTGACCCCATATTTTTCATAGTTTAAATGAACGAGCGTTGTACGTCAAACCATGTCTCTATTCCAAAAAAATAAATACAAGACTTGAAGATGAGGCTTGATCAAATAAACTAAGAAATATATGACGTATGTTTGGTCTACAAAATTATTTTATTTTTCAACAATTTCCCATATTTAATTTGAAGAATTAAATAGGGTATATATTAAGTTGGGTTCGGACAATCTTCCTATAAGGGAAAGCCCCTATAGTTAATTACATCTTAGATAATCGAAGTCACCTAAGAAAACTCTCGATAAAAGTAGAGAATATTATCTTCAAGGAGTTCAAAAAGATAGAAATTTTCAATGAAATCAGACAAAGAGGTGTGAAATGGGATTTGCTCACATTTGGAGCATTCATTTTGTTTTTGGAATCCAAAGGAGGAAGAACTAGAGGATGTCATGGATCTGGAGGAGAACATCGGTGACTTCCCAATCTATCGTGTTGTTTGGCTTCAGTTTTGAGGAGAAATTATTTGAGTGTTTCATCCTGTAAATTTTATTTATTTTGGGGTTACATTTGTGTGAAAAAATCACACAAATAGCCTGGAAGATGTGAGGATTTAGGCCGTAACGAACGACAACCTCAGAATCCTAAGACGAGTTAGGGCTTGTATTGTATAGCAGAGCTGTACAAAGGCCTAAAGATAAGATGAGGATTTATGTTGCATAAGCAAACTATCTCGAAATCATATGGCTTGGTTGTTTAATTCTAAAGAAAGAAATTGATTTACTGAGGAAGACATGTTTTGCTATTGAAGATGACCGTGCTGCCCATTATGCTAGCTCCAAGCTCCTTGTCGTGATGAGTTGATGAGTTTCCTTGTCGTGATGAGTTTAAGTTTTTTAGGGTGTCAAGTTATGATGTCAAATCAGATGACCCTATGGTTTAAGTTTTTTAGGGGGCATGCTAAAGTTGACTAGAGTGACGTCGGTTAGGATCCTACAGTTCCCTCATTCTATTGGATTCACTTAGTCCAAATGAATTTACTAAACTCAATTTAATGAGTTCCATAATTTCAATTAAACCGTGGGAAACCTCGTTAGCATTAGCAACCATTGGTTAGCTCCTTTGAGGGACTCTCGATCATCCGATAGAGATGTCTTAATTTAGTTGCAATTGTTGTTTTGTGATGTTTGCAATTAAATTTTGAGTTGCCTTATATTTTGAATGTTATGGGGGTGAATTTTATCTTGGTTGATTTTAATGTTGATTTTGGTTTTAGTTTTCGTTTTGTGGCTATCCTAACAGTTTTGGTTTTCATGCAGGGTGACATTGTTGTTTAGCATGCAAGTTTTGTAAGCATAAAAAGTATAGTATAAATGTATAAGTAAGACGACACCATAAACTATAAAAAGAGTACCTGGCGAGTCTTCTCGTTCCACCACCTTAAACTCAAAATGCATGTGAGAGCACTTTATATAAAGCAGAAAAGTAAGATTTTAGTGATCTACCCAAACTTAGGTCATATCTTGGTGGGTCCCTATTAATTTGATTAAGGATGATTTATGTTAAGTAAAACATATTAAGTTTAGTAGACCTCCGAGGTATCCAACAGATCTAATTTCCCTCACTGCTTGGTGAAAAGTCTCGAGCCCTTTTTAAACTTATTATGTTGCTTAATAACCCATCCTGTAAATACCTTTAATGCTCAATGAACATTAATGTTTCAATTATCCCTAAGAGTAGGGTAATTATCACTTATAATTTAATTTGAGGATTATGTGGGTGAAGACCCTTAAAGGGGAAAATTAGTGTTATTAAGATGTTTAACCAATTTTAGTTTTAACTTGGGCTTGTAGTGTTTCAAAGGTGTTCAAATTTTTAATTATGTTCACTTTTCTAATCCTCATTTAACCAAATTTGATTTAGCCTAGGTCACAGCTAAGCCTTTAAGATCTTGGTGGATGTTTTAGTCATTTTAAAAGAGACTAAATTTTACGTGCTAATAATTCATCATCAAAAGAATTGAATGTCACTTGAACACCCGATAGGGGTATTAAATTAGTGAGTTATTAACACCCAAAACTATACCCCTAAGTCTAGGATCATTTAATTTGGTTATACTTTTGAATTTTAATAATTTAAGGAAATTACAAATTTATCCTTTTAATTAAGAAAAATGAGATTGGTTTCTACCAATTAATCTCTTGTGTTTCAATTTCCCTTGTGTTTCAATCTTCCAAATATGTTGATTAGGATTGCCCATTTCCCTTTCTTGAATTAAGCCTCAATTTTAATTAAGGCAAAATTTTAAAAATTACACTTTTGCCCCTAAGGCTTTATCACTTCATAATTTATCAAATTTAATTCAAATGACATTGGAATTTTTATCCCACCTCACTCATGGGTCAATTAAGACATCAGAGAAGGAAGTGTAATTTTTAAATTTTAATTTAATTTATGTAATTATTTATATGCAAGAATGGGATTTTTCAAAGAAAATTTAACAACTTGACCAAGGGAAAGCCTAATCCATTAAAATTTTATTAGAGGTAGACATACTAGAGAATCATTGGGACCAAATTTCATGATTTTTTGAATTTTACTTGAATTATTAAAATTATTTTAATTTTTGGAGAATTTAGTAATTATAAAATATTTTTAATGCGGAAAAATAAGTTTTATATTTTTATTAAATATCTCTAAGATCAAGGAACCTAGAGAAACAAATTTCACGTTTTTCTAATTTTTCTTTGAATTGTTAGGATTATTTTAGTGAAAATTCATTTTTAGCCTTTAAATACTGTTTTAAGCTTCAAAATTCAATATCTTCACTTAGAAAATTAGGAAAAATATTCCAATTATTCCTAAGTGCTTAAGAAACAGTTTAGAACATTTTCATGAATTTTATTATTTTTGTGATTTTTATCATTTTTAAATTATTTAAATAATAAAGAAAGGCTTAAAGATAGAATTTTTATTTTAATTACAAATTTATTTTTAGAAAATTCATCTGATCATAAAGAACTCCAAAAACTAATTTTTATAATTTTTTTAGTTATATTTTAATTTTTAAAAATCATTTTTGTGTTAAAAATGACATTTAACTTAGAAAATCAATTTTAGTTATCAAATGAGTCTCAAATATTTTGAAAATTTTATGGGATGTTCTCTGAACTTCAAATTACAGTGGAGATTAAAAGCCAAGTCATTTAGATGTTTATATTTTAGAAATTAATTTTCTTAGTGTTTTAAGGTTTGGTGAAAGTTATGTATTCTTAATGACTTTGCCCACGAAATATTTTCCAAAGGATTCTCTGGTCATAATAAACTTTCAAAAATTTTCTTGGAATTTTCTAAGCAACATGCTAATTATTATGATTAATTTATGCAAATAATAAACATAAACTTGAAAAACATGGATCTTTATCTAGAGGTCTCCTCTGACTTTAGAAAGATCTGAGAATGTTTCCCAAGAAAGAGGCAACAACATGCCAAAATTTCAAGTCTTGGTGAAATTTTTACATGCATGGAGAATTAAAAGACTCAAAATAGTAATTAATCAATTAAAAATAAAATATACATTAAATAAATTTCAAATGATTTCCATATTATTCTCCTTTGTTCACTGAGCAAGGGGGTATTTTTATTTTATTTTTGTGATTTTCTACACCAAGATATGGATTTTTAAAATTAGTGTCGTTTATTTAAATCAGAAAATCCATAATTTCCTACTTAAACACGCGGTGTTGACTAGATCCTAGGCGGCTCCGAAAACACGCGTGGCGCACTCTGGTTGGATGTCGCCTTAAATGTAGCTACTGACTCAGCTCGCGCTTTATGAGCCGCACTCCCATCCAGCGCAATCAGAGTCCTTCATTTGATACAGGCATAATCCAACGGTTCAACGTCATCTCCCCCAAATAGAGTGAACCTATAATTGTTAACACTAAAACCTCAAGATCTCCCCCATTTCTTCATAAGATGACCTCGGGTTTGATCCTATGGACTCATCTAAGTGTGAAGAACACATGGTAAAAATGCCCTTAAATTAATTCTAATTAAATGAAGAATCAAAATAGGCTTGGGAAGAGGGGAAGTTCAATACCTTTGCTCTAAGAAGGGAAGCTTCAATCAGTGGTGCTCAGTACATTCATGGAGGTCTAAGGAGGCTAAGGATTGAGCCTCTGGTCATGGTGAAAGGTCTAAACTCGAATTTGATCAAGGTCAGATTTGGGGGTTGGTCTTGAGCTATCTTAGCGGCTCTGTATGAGGGGGATTTGGTAGGGCTTTTTCTCAGTTCAATGTGATGATGGTGTGGGTGAGTTTAATTTGGATTTGGTGCACTGTAGAGGTGTGGTGGAGAATTTCCTGTCTCTGATAAGGATTTGAGCTCCAAAATTGAACTCCGTCAACTCAAAAATTGAACTCTGGCAAGGGAAACTAAGGCAATGGAGTGGTTGGGTTTCACTATGGAGGTCTCAAGGAAGCTTAGAGAGTGATTTTAGAGGGTATCCTTAAGAAATTTTTAGTAGCCAATCCATGGCCATGGAGGTGGAGGTTTTATAAAAATGGCTTAAGGTGGCTCTGTGTGCAAATGTATGGTTGCAAAGTGTTGCCTATGTGGAGGGCAGAGAGTCTCTAAACTTCCAATGGGATGAGGTGGCCTCTAAATTTGAATTAAGTTTGGATTTTTTGAGGGTGGATCACGATTTTAGCTCCTCTGGCAACTAGGCCTTAGCTGGCAAAGCTAGGGGAGGTGGCCAGGAGGTCAGGTGAGCCGGGGGAATTAGTCACAACAATTTATTTGGGCAGGTGTTTAGTTTTGGCAAAAAATCCCTTAAGCTTAAGCAATTTTATAAGTAAATCCCTTGATTTTGGGATCCTTTGGTCCATAGCTCATTTGGGTGGTTCCATGGGGTTTAGCTTGACCAATAAGGTCCAAAATTTGGCTGTGGTGGTTTTGTCTTGACCAATTTGGCTAGATTGGGTCAACTTTTGGTGAAGGTGTCCATGTAGGTCAATTTGGTTAAATTTTGGGTTTGGGCTAGGCTATACATGACCTTGAGCCCAATTAATTGATCAACATTGTGTAGATGATTGTAATGAAGTTTTTTGGTGAAGGATTGAAGTAATTCTGAGTTCAATTGGAAGCTCAATTTGAAGGATTTTGAGATTTTGGTCAATTTGGGCATGTTGGACTACACTTGGGCTTAGGTTGAGTTAGGCTTGTAATTTGGCTCAATTTAATCTTACAAATGATCAAGGGAGATGTTATGAATATTTTTCATGAAGGAATGGAGTGGAAATTTTGGGGCCAAGGCAATCAATTTCATGGAATTTTGAGACATGGCCAATTTAGGGCAAAATTAGGGATTTTTGGATTTAGGTTGAAATTAAATAAAAATTGAGGTCTCAACAAGGCAAATTGAAGGTAAATTTTGATTTGTAGTAATGTTATGAAGAGTTTAGGACTTAAATTGAGGCCAATTGAGTAGGCTATAGGGTTCAATTTGGTGGAACCAAGACATAGGGCCAAAGTTGGGGTTTTGACTTAGATCAAAATTGGGCTCAAATCATGGGCCAATTGAGCTTATATTTGATTTATATTGGTCATATGGAAGGTGAATTTGAGTTTAGAATTGAAATTGGAGGAAATTGGGACAAAATTGATGGACATTTGAGGTGAATTTAGGGAAATTGGGCCTTTAAAGGCAATTTGGGGGTTTTGGTCAAAATGTTAAAACTGGTCAAATTGGGTCATGTGATAGTTGAGAAAAATGAAATTGGGAATATTTTTAAGGTTTTGGGAATATTTGGTATTTTTTGGGATTTTTTGAAATTTTGGTCTTAGGAGGGGCATTTTGATAATTTGGGAATATTTAGTAATTTTGGGTAATTTGGATGTTTTCAAAAGGTTTGAAATAACTTTGGAACAAATTTGGGAATTTTTGGTAAATTTGGGAATTTTGGCCAAATTGAGTATTTTTGGTAGAATTGGGGAACTAACCATCATAAATGAGCTATGGACCAACAATGGAAACCCCATTTGGGTCCTCTATGTACTGGTCTTAACTAAACCCTAGCCTAGGGCCAATGGGTTTAGGGGACCATCTACATGATTCTCCTAAAGGATTAAGGGACCAAAGTCAAGAAATTTTGGGTTTGTATTTGTGAGTGATTGTGAGTGAGGTGAGTACCTTAGCTCTAAACTAACACCCGGGTCAACCCTAAGGTCCAATAGTCCTATGGGAGCTCTCCTTGGGCTCCCCCGTAATGACCCCACCCACTAAGTGCTAGGCGTTAGAACCACTATGTGGAACTTTAAGTTGAGTAAAGAAGAGTTTAGAATTTCTAATGGTGAGGGTTCCTTTTCTAATTTTCTAGGAATAGTCAACAGGAAAGTCCTATGGCTAGACCTTAGGCTACTAAAGAGGAAAAACTCAACCTCAATCAAAAGTGAGGTCAATATGGTATTTGTTGTAATTCTTCCTATGGTTGGGTCTATCAATTAATCTAGAAAGATAATCCAGAGCAATAATAAAGATGGTAGGAGATAATGGGTCTCCTTGTTTGAGGCCTTTGGATGCCTTAAAAAATCCTTGGGCACTTCCATTAATAAACACTGAGTTCATATTCCCATCTAGCAATCTTCTAATTATCTGAGATGAGGCAGTGGAGAAACCTCTGGCCCCCAGCATTTTAAGCACAAAATCCCAATTGATCATGTCATAGGCCTTCTTTAGATCGAGTTTGTAGGTCATGTTGCCCCCCTACATGGTTTCTCCAGATCATGTAGCAATTCTTGTGTTAGCAAAACATTATCTCCAATATAAATTCCTTTCACAAAAGCTAGCTGTTTGGGACTTATTAAGTGTTGCAGATGCTGTTGAAGCCTGTTCACCAGTATCTTACTAATAATTTTGCTGATAACATTAGTAAGGCTATTGGTCCTAAAATGATGCCATTGTTCTTTGATGTTGGATTTTAGGACAAAAACAATGATTGCCACATTGAAGTAATTAGGTTCGTCATATCCCTGTAAAAATCCTTGTATTGCTGGCACTATAACTTCCTTATGATGTCCCAAGCCTTTTTATAAAATTCTAAGGTGAAGCCATCTGGTTCTGTAGCTTTGGAATTATCTATGGAAGAAAAGGCTTGCTTGATCTCCTCTTCCCTTAGGACATCAACAAGGTTTATATTCGCTGTGTGGACAAGGTCAGAGATAAACTCTGGGTCTAACTGCACTCTAGAGTTGGATGAGCAATTCATAAGATGCTGGCAATATTTCACAGCACTTTCTACAATTTCAGAATCTTCCCTTATCTTGTTGTCAAGATGATCATTGATAAAGTGAATAGTGTTATGTTTTCTCTTGTATTTAATATAAGCATGAAAATACTTTGTGTTTCTACCTCCTTCTATGAATTTTTTAGAGGAAGCCTTTTGTTTCAAAAATTTCTTCTGCTAGGCCACTGCAGTGAGCAGGTTTTCCTTAGCTTTCACAAGTGAGGCCTCATATGCCAGCCCATTCATGGCATTAGTTTCAGTTTCCTTTAAGTCTTTCTCAGCCTGTTCAACCTTTGCCTGAATGTTACCAAAAGTATTCCAATTTCATTGATTTAATTCTTTGCTAACTTTTCTTTGTAGACCCCAAAGTTTAACTAGTGGGTTGGGATGATCACAGTCTCTCCAATTTTTTTTAATAGTGTTCAAAAAGTCTTTATGGGTGGACCAAAGATTAAGGTATAAAAAAAGGGACTCGACTTGTTGTTGATTAGTAGAGATGGTGATAAAAATTGGTCTATGGTCAGAGCCTGCAAAACTGAGATGAGAAACAGTAGTCTAGAAAAAAAGTTGAAACCATTTATCATTAACTAGAAACCTGTCCAATCTTTCCCACAACCTTCCCCTTTTCCAGGTGAAATTAGGTCCACTATAACCCAAATCAAATAAGCTATCTTCTTGCATGTTGTCATTGAATGTATTCATTGAAGAGATGTTATGAGGTCCACCACCTCTCTTTTCAGCAAGAGAAGTCAGGCAGTTAAAGTCCTCCCCCACCCCACCGTTAATCCAAACCTTATCTGAATGGTGACTTATTAGGTGCACTTTATTCCACAGCTCTTGCCTAGCATTTTTAGTACACCCAGCATACACAATATTAGCAAATCCCTTATGGCTTGCCATAGTCAAAGAGAAATGGAGAAATTATAGGTGGTTTACCAGTATGACACAATTTAGTTCCACTCTGCAAAAGAGCTAAATCTTGTTATTGAGGTTGGTGAAAATGGTAAACCCGGGGAAGAATTTAAGGAATTTAAGAGGATTATGATGAACCAAAGGTTTCAAAATTGCCAAAAACCATAGTTTGTGCTTTCCATTTAAATATTTTAGCCTTTTTTAGGGAAAGGGAGTGGGCTATCCCCCTTATATTCCAACAAAGAAAATTAATCATATTACAGGGATTTAGATCTCCCCCTAGTTAGCCTGGTAAGGGAATTCCTTCTAGAAGAGTATGAACTATCTACCTCCAAAATGTAGGTGTCCTTTTGTGTGGTCCAAGGTAACTTTTTCTTTTTCCTGCCTCTTTGAACCTGCCAATCTTCTCCCATATTCTGTCACATTTCCTGGATAAGGTGAGGGGAAGGGATTTCAATGGTTTCTGGTGTTAAGTTCTCAGTATCTTCTGCTCCATCAGCTTGTTCTGGAGGGGAACATCAACAACGACTTAAGTAGCTGGGGATTTCAAATCTTCACCTGTCTTGTTTTGCATTGTATGTACCACCTGAATATCTTCCTTGGGATCAATATCTGTATGGTTGACCACTTCTTCTCCTATTTGGTTATCCACATCCACACCTGTCTGCTTAATCTGTTCCTGAATAATTTGTACCTCAGCACCTCCTTCTTTTATTTCTACATCAACTTCCTCCCTGTTGATTTGGCTCTTCCCACCCCTTGTATGTTTATGTTTTGGATGCAATCTATAGCAGTGATCCAAGGTGTGCCCAAACATACTATAATGAGTGCAGTAGTAGGGATGTTTTTCCACCATAATTGTTGGGTGCCAACAACCATCATATGCAGTCCCAAGCCACACTTCATCAAATGGGGGTAGGGTAATATCTCTCTTTATTATGATCTTGACCACTGTTGGTCTTGAGAGGTTGAATTTAGAGATGTCAAGTTTCATGGGCCTACTAAGAAGAGCCCCAATGGAAAACAAAACCCTGTGGTTAAATAAGTGTAATTTCAGGTTAGGGAGTTTAAACCAAATTGGAATTATTAGTAATTCTTTCTTTGGATCAAATGGAGGAGTCCATTTCATAAGTTTCATGGGTATGTCTTCAATTTGTAGAAATTTATTTGAGAACACCTTAGCATAATCCTTTTCCTTGATGAGATGAATCATTACACGCCTGCCGTCAAAGAGCCCTATCTTCCAGTTGCCAACCAACTACAAATCTGCAAATGTTTTCCTAATTGAGTTAATCTTAGGGTGTGCCATTAAAAATTTTCCAATAAGTGTAAATTTATAGCTCTCGGTAAGATCAGCCACTTCTTGTTCTGAGAATATAATGACGTGTTTCCCAGCTTTCTACTTCCTTTTAAAATAAGATCACATTCTAGCTTTCCCTCCATTGCATCATAATAGGATTGTAGAAACTCAAGTTTTCCCCCAAGTAAGGACCCACTTGGTTCTAGACCAGTGACTGCAGCATAAGATTGTTTGCCCACTAAGTGTGGGTCAGCTGCCATATGGGAAAAAAACAAAGTTAAAATGGAAACCAAAGCAAATAGCCCTGCTCAGTAGATAGAACTCAAAAGAACAGTACTCCGAGAAATTCAAAAAATCATAAGCCCAGGAAGAAGTACAAATCAAAAGTGAGACAAGTGAGGGAGGAAGAGTAAGAAGAAATCTCATGAGAAAGTCCAACCAGGCAACCTCAGCCACTTCTACTATCCAACTAAGAAGATCCCCAATTGGAGAAACACTAGTAGATCTCCTAGCGCCGCCACCATCCTGTATATATATATGTGTGTATGTGTGTGTGTGTGTGTGTGTGTGTAATACTTCTTATAAAAAATAGATAAACAACAGAAACAAACATAACTATGGGTTGCCTCCCAATAGTTTAGGGATGATAAGCAGTTGCAATCTTATGTATATTATTATATTTTTCCACTGATTTTTGAATTCTTTTGTTCCGAAAATGAGATCCTCCATCAGCAATGATTATTCTCGGCATTTCATATCTTGTAAAAATATTTTTGATTAAAAACACTTCAAGCATCACATCGAGGTAAAGCAATTACTTCAATCCACTTTGATACCTAATCCACTGCGAATGGTCCCAAAAATGTAATTCCTAAACATCAAAGATTTCAACTTCCAAAGTAAAATTTAGAGGCATTTTATTTCTTTTTCAAATATTGCCTACTCACTGAGACTGATCACATGTTTTAATATATATATTAACATCTCTAAATAGAGTTGGCCAATAAAATCCAAATTATAAAATTTTGTGAGAAGATTTATCAATTCCAAAATGACCTGAAAATTTAGAATCATAACATTTTTGGATAATTTTTTCAATTTCTTTATAAGACACACATCTCTGCATAATTAAATCTTTGCATTATTTTTACAAATATGGGTCATCCCAAAAGTTAAATTTTGCATCATGGATAAAATTCTGCTCTTGTTGTTTTGTCAACCCATATGGTAAAATACCACTAACAATGTAGTTTACAATATCAACATACCACGGTATTTTCCATCCTTTAACAACATAAAGTTGCTCATCAAGAAATGTTTCATTAACTTCTGTTTCAAGATCAAATGTTTCTTCCTATTCCAGTCTAGATAAAAGTTCAGCAATTTGATTATCAGATCCTTTCATATCGACTAGCACAAAATCAAATTCTTACATCAGAAGTAACCATCTAATTAATCTTGGTTTTGGATCCTTCTTTTGCATCAAATATTTTAAAGCCTAACAAAAATTTAGCTCTAATTAGATATGACCTAAACTTATCAAAAGCATAAAAATTGACTAATAAGTCTCTTTCAGTAGTTGTATAATTAATTTGAGCATCATTGAGAGTTTTATTAGTATATTATACAACTTTAAAAATTTTGTCATATTTTTTTCCTAAAATAGCTCTAACTGCATAATCACTAGCATCACACATTAATTCAAATGGTTTCTCTCAATCAAGTAAAAAAAATTATGAGAGCAGTGATCAATTTTTCCTTCAATGTTTAAAAGGCATTAAGACACTCTTGATTGAAATCAAATTTTGTATCTTTTTTGAAAAGCTAGCTTAAGGGCTTTGTAATTTTTGAAAAATCTTTAATATATTACCTGTGAAAACTAGCATGTCATAAAAAGCTCCTAACTCCTCTTACAGTAGTAGGTGGTAGGTTAGATATAACCTGAATTTTCGCCGGATCTACTTTCCAGTCATTTTTTGAAATTTTATGTCCAAGCATAATTCCTCATGAAAAAACGAATTTACATTTTTCCCAATTTAATAATAGATTTGTCTTTTCACATCATTTTTAGAATTTTTTGTAAATGATTTAGACATATTTCAAAGGAAGTTTCAAAAAATAGAAATTCATCCATAAGGACTTCTATCCCTTTTTCAATTAATCAGTATAAATCAATATCATACATCATTGAAATATCACAGGCGTGTTACATAAACCAAAGGGCATTTATGGAAAAGTAAAAGTATTATGGACTAGAAAGCATTGTCTTTTCTTGATCCTCTAGAGCAATTGGCATTTGATATAGCTGGCATATCCATCTAAAAGCAAAAAAAAAGTGCCCAACTAGTCTATCCAACATCTCGTCCAAAACGGGTAAAGTAAAGTGATCTTTCCTGGTGGCCAGCTTTCCTGGTGGCCAAATCTAATTTTCTATAATCTGTGAAGATTTAACATCCAGTGACTTGTCTTGTTGATATTAATTCATCATTCTCATTTATCACTGCAGATTCTCATTTATCACTGCAGTCTTATCACTGCAGTCACATATCCTATCTTTGGAACACAGTGAATTGCACTCACCCAAGCACTGTGTGAAATAGGATAAATTATTCCCTCATCTAACCATTTAAAATCTCTTTCTTAATAACTTCTTTCATCATCGGGTTTAATCTCCTTTAAAGATCAGCTTTTAGTTCATGATGTTCATCCAATAAAATTTTGTGCATACAAATCGAAGGACTGATTCATTTAATATTAGCTAATGTCCATTCAAAGGCTTTCTTTTATCTTTTTAAGGTTTCCAACAACTTTTGTTCTTGTGCTTCAGTTAATTATGAGGATACAATAACAGGTAATGTAGATAAATCTCCTAAGAAGTTATATTTTAAATGTGTAGAAATTATTCTCATTTCTAGTTCAAGAGGTTTCTCAATCGATGAAATCAAATTTTTGTTATTATTGATAGGATTTAACAATTCAAATTGTTCTTGAACATAATCCAATTCTTCATTACCCACTTCTATAGATTCATCTTAAATTATATCCGCATCCCCATACTCCAAATAATCTTATTCAGTTTTCTATTTAAATGTATCCTTGAAATATTCACTTCGTAAATAATCGTTAATTTCCATTATGAAGGTTCATCCACTCTCCCTTTTTTTGGATATCACATTGACTCTATAATATTAAATGTGACCTCTTGATCGCTAACTCTCATCATTAATTTTCCTTTCTACACACTTATTAAAGCTCTTCTAGCGGAAAGAAATGGTCATCCTAAAATGATACAAATTTTCTTATCTTCCTCCATATCTAGCACAATAAAACCCACATGAAAGATAAATTTATCAACATTTACCAAAACATCTTCTATAACTCCTTACAATAGGTAATCAAACGATCATCTAATTGAAGAGTTACAGTAGTAGGTGAAATTTCTCCTAAACTCAACCTTCTAAAAATTGATAGGGTACAAGATTAATAGTGGCTCCCAAATCACATAAAGCTTTTCCAAAAAATCTTTCGCCAATAACACAAGGAAGAGTAAAACTACCAGAATCTTTAAGTTTTTCAGAAAGCATATTCTGAATTATGGCGCTACACTCCTCACTAAGTGCAACATCTCATTATCTGTAAACTTTATTTTTTCTATTAAGAATATCCTTCATAAACTTCACATAGCTTGGCATTTGTTCCAGGGCTTCAACTAATGGAATGTTTATTATAAATTTCCTCAATATTTCCAAAAATTTTGTAAATTAGTTTTCTTTGCTTTTCATTTTTAATTTATGTGGAAATTGAGGTGGTGGTCTTTCTAAGTTAATTTTCATTCATTTGATAGGATATTCTGACTCAAAATAAAAATTTTCATTAGATTTTTTATTTTCCACCCCTTCTTCAACTTCAATTTTCTTATAAACTTTTGTTTCCAATTCTTTTCCACTTTTTAGTTGAATATCCTTAATTTTCTCTTTATTCTAATCATTAGGATTAACTTCAACATTACTAGTCAAAATTTCTAGTGGTCTATTGCTAAGTGTGGTAGCAATACATCCCAATTGATTTTCCATGTTTCTAATTGTAGCTCAATGACTTTGTAATTAACTTCCCATTTGCAGTATTAATTCTTTCATTGACAATTTCATCTCATTACTCTAAAAATTGCTATTCAAACCTGGAGGGAAATAAGGTTTGTAGTTCAAATTCCCTTGTTTGTTGGAGTTTCCCAATTGGTTTGCATGATTGTTCCCCCATTGCGGAATTACAGCAATAGAGTTATTGTTTCTCCAACTGAAATTTGGGTGATTTTTCCAACCAGGATTATAATAATTAGAATAAGGATTATTAAATTCATTGTTTATTGCATTTAAAGTCTCATACAAAGATTTAGATTCTATCATTTGTCCCACTGAATTTTTCTCAAATACAAGAGGTGTCTGAGAATAATTCATTCCATATTGATCTATCTTCTTTTATATTACTGAAATTTGAGTAGCCAACATAGATATTGCATCAAAATCATGAATACTAGGTACTCTTTTTGGGTTTACCCTTTCAGAGGGTCATTTAAAATTATTATTAGTCATATCTTCAATTAAAAAATGCACTTCATCAAATGGTTTTGACATTAATGATCCACCAGCAACAGCATCAACTATTGATCTAAGAGATCCAACTATTGATCTAAGAGATATTGATCTAAGAGATCCAACCAATCTATTATAAAAAGTTTAAATTATTTAATAATCTGGCAATGCATGGTGTGGACACTTCCTAAGGAGATCTTTAAATCTTTCTCAAGCATCATATATTGAGTCCCCTTCAAACTAACAAAAAGTTGTAATATCATTTCTAAGCTTAGCAGTTTAAAATATTTAGATTTTTTTTTTGATAAGTCTTCCCAAGTTCTGATAAATCGAAGTGCTAATGATTTTAACCACATCTTAGCTTTATCCCTTAATAAAATAGGAAAAATTCTAAGTCTGACGGCATCATTCAACACTCCATCATATTTAAAAGTAGCGTAGCAGCCACAGTAGGGTTTTGCAGCCACAGTAGGATTTTGCATACTCAAATGAATTTCATCTGTTGTAGGTTTAAAATAATCCCTTAAAGGTCTCTAATGATGTTCATTTTCATTTACATAATTATTTATGTTGCAAGCCATTTGTTCAAATTATCTATCTCTTTTTATTGTTTCCAAATTTTTTTAATTATTCCTTCTAACTTTGAATCATAAGGTATTAAACCTATTGGTCTTAAAATACGCATATATAAACACAAAAAGCAATAAAAATTAGCAAACACACTAAAGTAAAAAATTTTTTAATCAAACTACAAATAGTTTTTTAGCTCAAATAAAATGTTCTCAATTATAAAGAAATTTATCATTACTCCCCTGCAATGGCTCCAAAAACTTAGTGTGGCAGGTTGTTAGCACTAATAGTAAATATGTAGTTCAATCCTAATAAAAATAAACTCAATATAAATAATTTTATTATTTAAAATATGTAAGTTACCAAACCCATAATAATAACACAAGTACACATGTCACTCAAGTAATAAAGGACTCTAACGGATTCCTAAGTATCAATACCACAGGGAGTTGAAAATTCTTATGATTATAACATCAAACCCAATATTCAAACTATAAAACTTAAGTAAGCAAAACAAATCAAAAGTAAATTTAATGTGCTCTAAATGAAATTCAGTTAAAAGAACTACTTTAACTAAACAAATTGCTAAACTTCAAAAGTAAACTTATAAAGACAAAATAAAGTTTTAAAATGAAGTGTTCCAATTTAAGAAAGCATCCTTCCCTTTTATAATGAGTTTATGGAATGTAATGAAATTAAAATCATTTAAAATACTTATATAAAACCGTGTTGCACCAATTAAGAGCAATCCTATTATTTACCCTCTGAGAGTGCATAATGAGCATTGACTAATCCAGAGTTTGGTCCTTAAATCCGTGGCTACGTTGAAAGGATACTGGATACCACTCTAGAACTCTCACTTCTCCCTCACCTGAGGGCTAAAAATCTTGCTTTAGTTTCTAAGAAACTTGACGAAATTGGGGATTTTAATCTGTCACCCTAAAATCTCTAATTCTGCGCCCATTAAAGTATATTTCCCTATTTATTTGCACACAACCTCTTGGATTGCATTCTCACCCATGAAATTGAATGTGTCTTTTACCTTGTTATAGAAAGCTTTTTTGCCTTGTTATAGAAAGCTTAGCCTTTTTGGATCATATGTTTCTGAACAAATTTTAACCTTTCTATTGGCTAGATAGAAATATAAATACTTAGAATTCATGAGAAGGATACAACAAAACACGAATTTTATATATGAAAAAGATAGTTCACTGCGTCGATAATCCTTAGCAAGCATTCAGACGATTCAAATAATGATATGTGGTCAGTGGTATCAGTCCCTTATATGATTCTAGTGCAGGGATGTTGAAACTCTTTTGAAGATTAGCCTCAAAGATCATTCAAGAGATATCATTTTTTGGTTCATGAGGCTTCTCCATTCACCTAAACCACTATCTATCCATCGGCACCAGCCTAACACTATTGAAGTACAGAGAATCTTCTTCCATTTCCATGAGCTAGGGTGCTCTTCTCCCACTGAGCATCGATCCTTCCTCTCAAGGATTTTGCTCCTTTTCCTGAGCCAATGCCTTTTGATAGACATCCATCATCCAATCTTTCAACTCTTGGATTTGTTGTTTCACAAACTATCTAGTGTACTCCATGTTAACAGCGTCTCTATTGTGATTTTATTCTACATGTCATACTCCTCTTCTTGTCCACGACACGATCCATGCTCACCTCACATTGGAGGATGTTGAATCAAGATCTGTCTGTGAATCACGTCAAAGGCATAAGACCATAAAACATAAAAAAGAGTGATAGAAAGAGAAATGCATAATAATGAATAGTAATTCGTCTTATCGATTAACCCTTTCTTATAAAGTGATTCCCCTATTTCTAGAGGGAACACAATAGGTGAAGTTACATGTTTTCCTGCCTCAATGGGGCTCTTACAGGATATTTTAAGTATTTTAAATGTATGGGCTTATGACTTGGCTATCCTCTGACTCAGTCGGCTGAACTCAGTAGGCCTTCGTTCGATAAAGAGTACTCATTTGACAAAGCGGCAATAGGGTTGTTGGCTAGACTTTGACGGTCTTTGGGTCAACAAGACTACCTCAATTGACTTGGCTTTTCCGATCGATTGTTCTAGTCTTACAGTCGACCATTCACTCATGATTGAAGAGCTCATATCGAAGAACTAAAACAAGCTATCAGGTAGAGAGTGAATCACCATAATCTGATAGATAGCTCATCGTTTGACAAAAGGGATTCTTTTGGATATATGTGGGCAATAATATTTCTAATTCTTAACAGGGGCGTTCATGAGACTGCTGATGACACTAAACACTTTCTCTCAGTCAGGTTGCGACGATAGGTAGGTGGATGTCTTTGTTTAGCTCGATTACTCTTAGTCTTTGGTTTTGGTAGTCTATACCTGATCGGCTTACAACCCCATTTTGAAAGGTTGCATCTGGTCAAGTAAGTAGGTCCTATGGTCTCCAACCAGCGAGCTCTCCTTGGTTGTACTTTTCTATTTCTTGAATTGTTGGATCTTCTCGAGATTCATGCATATTTTTGTAAAAAAAAAAAAAAAAAACTTTTTTATAAGATATTTTTTTCTAAAAAATAAATTTAATTCAACATAGTAATTTTTTATAATTTTATAAAAATTTTTACGAATTGGTGCTAGAAAATACCGTAAGAAATTTAATAAAATAAAATGATTATATGTTTCTCTTAATCCACCCATGATGACTAATAGAGATTTTTTTTGAATTATGAGGTCATTAGAATAACATTCCTCCTCTTACACGTGACCCACAAACAATACATTATGAATCTAACCTGTTAATAAATTTACAGTATCGCCGTTATGCATTTCTAATTGATTTATTTCTTAGATGACACAACATTTATCAAATAATATTTCATTCCCATCTCTTCCTCATATGCTAAGAAATTAAGCTTCTAATTATGAATGAAATCATTCAATTTTAACACTTGAATTGTTAGTTTTTGTTGGACTACTTCAACATAACTACTTATTCCACACATATTAGCTCAGTCCTCTACAATTATGCATGGCTGAACGCGCCTGTATCCAGAGGTGGCAGTCGATGTGGGCGTGTAATGGATGAAGTAGAAACTATTTATATATACACGAACTTTATAATAATAAAACTTATAATATCAAATGACGTGTACAAGGTACACACGGCAAATCAATGACAATTTCAAAATAATTATATCTTACACAGTAAAATAATCTCTTAACAATTATTCTTCTAGCTTGGCTACTTTTCAATACAACAACAATAACAACAAAGCCTTAATCCCACTATGTGGGGTCGGCTACATGAATCCTTTTTCTCCATTGTGCCATATTTAGTATCATATTTTCATTTAGTTCTAGTAAATTAAGATCATTTTATATGCATTTCATAGTTATTTTAATTTATTTAACCACAATCCTAGGTCCTCCTCTGCCTTTCTTAACACAAATCAAATCTAAAACATCTACTCATCTAATCGGATCTTCATATGATCGATGTTTAATGTGACCAAATCATCTAAGATAACTTTCTCTAATTTTGTCCATCATAGGAGCTATCCATCATAGGAGCTACACAACTCTATCACGGATATATTCATTTCGCATTTTGTCTCTAAGTGTAAAGCCGCTCATCCACCTAATCATTCTCATCTCGGCAACACTTAACTTATTATTATGCTTCCCTTTTAAAGGCCAACATACAACGCCATAAAGCATTAAGGGTCTCACCTCAGTCTTATAAAATTTTCCTTTCAGACATATTTTTTTATAATAATCATATATTTTTTTTCAAAAAAATAAAATTTATCGGTTTATGTATTAGATTATATGTATGAATTATTTTAATTTATTTAACCACAATATCAGATTTTTATATTTTTAACATACAATATTCTCAGGATTGTTGACATCAATAAGAAAATCGACTATTTATGTAAAACTAAAATTGACTTTTTCTAAGATAATGGTTGCTTCGCTAATGGTGGCAAAATTTTTGGCTTTTCTTTTACTTTTGTTGCCTGTTTTTGAACCACTCTTTAAATTTTTTTCTTGGGTTTGTTGTGTGATTGTTGGTCTAACGTTGACTCATTGGCTATTACACTGGCAATATCTGATTGAAAACGGCTGCTGTAGCATTAGAAATATTTACAAATTTTGACTTTATATTTACCTTAGGTGCAAGCAGAAAAAATAGAAAAATACACGTCTCAAACATTGATACGTACTAATATTAATAAACATCCACTTTTGGAAGAAAAATATGTATGCAGCGCTGCGTACATCAGGGAGGTTATTCAGAGGGTATTGGGGGGCTATATCCGCGTTATACCCCCTGTAACCTCCTTACAACCTACCTGTAACCTACTTGTACTTTCTAGTATGTTTCGTGCTTTTATTTTCATATATTTGTAGGTTACAGGTAGGTTACAGGGAGATTACTGAGAAGTTACATGGGGTATAACGCAAATATAACTCCTCAATACTCTCTAAATAACCCCTCTGACGTACGAAGCGCTGCATACCTCTTCCGTACACAAAATTTTCTCCACTTTTAGACACATAGAGCTTTAGCCGAAGAGTCACTCATCATTCTTCCAAGTACAAAGCATGCATCTCTAGGCTACCATAAAATTTTAGAGCGATGATCCTTCTGCATTCATCATCTAGAATGTTATTGCTACTATTTATTGGTTATTTAATATTGATTCATCTACAAACAAACTTAATCTTTCTACGTTGATTAGATCATGTTCAAATAATCATTGAAAAGGGATTGAATTAAACTCTTTGAATAAAGATTGTACAGTGATGAAAACATTTTCTAATGGCATTGAACATGATTGAATGATCTTGAAACCACTTTCAAATCATGATTTAATGATTATTAAATTATAAGAAAGCCATCTTTGAAAATGTTTGGCGTTAATTAGTTTGATCTTGAGTTTATCATTATTTATTAGTCATAAGTTGCTTGAAGTTTATTTGATGATAATCAATGATAGTTAGAAGGCACATTAATGATCATTCTTTCATCTTTATCAATGTTGATTCAAGGTTTATCTAATCATTATAAATTGTTGGTGGTTATAAGAAAATTTAATGATAGTTTGATTATTTGATTTTGATTTAATGTGGTTCAAAGACTACTCAATTAAATTTTAATTCTATCTAGATCAATTTTTAAAGTTGTCTTATTATTATTGAATCATTGTTTGACTATGGTCCTAAATGAAAATTCTCCAAATGACTCTTCGCATCTTTGAGTTTTTTTATTGTATATACATGTCCACCCAAAAATGTTCTGCACAAATCTCCATATAATCTAACTGTTCGGATCGAAAGGTAAATAATAATAATTCACTTTGATAAAAATCCATAAGCACTCATGAATCTGATCGGCTGATGAGTAGCAGCCGACAAATAGCTAGCTAATTGAAGGTCTATTGATCGATCCCATGTATGATGACCAAAGGGCCACTAAGGACGACCTGGGATAGGCGTTCCAAACCAATGACTATCGAATGTCTAACACACCCATCAATCCAACAAGTCTCAGCACGAAGCTCTCTCAACAACTATCCCAAAGATCTCCAAAGATCACCAAGGAACAATAATCAAGCAAGCCGACTGGCTACCCTACTACTGCACTCAAAATTGGCCGAGTTCAAAGAGAAAAGGCGTATCAGTGTCCAAATGTGATATTCAATTGATACCAGTTCATTTGACCTACCCAATGACCTATTGAGTAGAAGTTCTAGGCACATTAAAAGACAAATAACTAATTAAAGAGGCAAAAAATATGAAAATGTTCCATGTAATTTGTAACACCTTTATTAAAGCAGGGGCAAGCATGTAATTCAACATTTTTGCCCCACTATTTCTTATAAATAGGGGGACCATATCATGTTTTAAGAGCTATAACCTTTTTAAGCTTTTGGTCTTTTGCCTTTAGGCTTTAGACACTTCTCTCTAGATCCATCTTCTGTAAAGAGATCTCTCTCCCCTTCTCTCTTATAATCATCACTTGGAGGATATAAAATGGGGCAGAGAGGCCATGAGGGGAATTCTGTGCGCACTCTCTCCTTCTTTCTCTCCCTATCTCTCTATACCTCTCCCTCACGGTTTCTAATGCTCTAATCAGTCTACATAGAACATTCTATGAATAATAAGGGAAGTGACACCAATGAGGAGAAACATACTACAGAGACACTCCGAACAGGGAGCACACTAAAGATTTTATACAACAATAGATCTAGATATGAAAAACCTATTTTTGTTATCATCATAGAGGCTTTAACTAAGAGGAGAGAACCACAAAATGGACGGACGACTCTTCACAATCTGAACACTCTCTTAGACAAAGCTGGCTGACGATATCTACACAAGGCTCAATCAATTATGGGTGGCAAACACCTAGCTCAACGAACGAAGGAAGTATATTCTCAAAACTTATTTTTGTGCTATGATATATAAATATTTTTAATTATTTCCTAGGTCAAATTGACACATGGGGAACTTGATTCCAAGAAGCAATGCGAACAACAATTTCAAACAGGTTGGTCGATAAAATAACCCCCAAAGCTCTCGCATCATAATCCTTGGTCTCTAAACTTGAATTAAATAAAGCTCTATAAATTGGTCCTTGCTTAGTAGCGATAAATTCCATGAAGAGTACAAGACAAGTTACCATAGTACTGAGTCTCATTGCTTACCACCACAAAGGTAGTAGCAAGATCCACTTAAGTTTTGAAGAGGGCTATGGGATGACTAAGGAAACAATCTGACCAAGCAATCTGAACCTTGAAAAATATCAGATGTGAGCCATAAACATCTGATCCGTAACAAATAATAAATGCGCCTGAGAACAATGCCATAGTTGTCTGATCAACGACCTAACACAAAAAGAAACTTCTTCTCAGCTATTACTACTCACTTCTCAGCCTTCCTAGCAAGAATAGCTAAGGTCTCTACCCTTTCTAAAGTGGCCTGGTCAGGCGACATTGGATGGAGGTGGAAAGGAAGCAAATGATATTCTTGTAGAATTCAAGATTCTTATATGCTTGAGATGACTTTACAAATGCTCGAGACTAGATCAGTACAATGAATTCAAACGGGCAGACTTTGGTCGACGGTGAACTTTTGTACGAATCCACCTCCTAGTCATTGATAGTGTACTGATCTTTACAAGATTTAAAAATCTTTGTCCCTTTATTCTTAAAAAGAACCCAATCATTTGGTGAATTCTTTCTTTTTTTTTCATTGAAGGTAGGAGGTAGAGGAGTTGACTTAGAAACTCACACCTTCCCTTCTAGGGTATGCACTTACCTTGAAGACATCACCAGTCCTTAATTCAGTCTGAGTGGAAGATGCAGCTTGACTGGCCTCACTATGTGCAAATAGTCCAACAAATGTAGCATATGGGTGAGGCTAAGCTGATTGTGCTATTGCTCCCTCCACAAAGAACTCTTCCTCAGCCTCACTCTCTTCAGAGCAATTGAATGAATATTCAGGTTCTCATTGACCTGTGTCTGACGAAGTTGCACCCAACACAAAAATATTAATATAAGTTGAAGATCTTTTTTTTTATAATGGTTAGTTCACTAGTTGAAAATTTTTGGATTACCATCATAGTTAGAGAGGTAGAGAAAAAAATTTCTTGACCTATAAAGCCGACTATGTTGTTGCAAACCTTGACTGACCTTCCTTCCATTAACGTAAATTCTTGAGCTAGAAAAAACTTTGCCCAGGTTTTAACTTTGGCTTTCTTTTGGGGCAGTTCAAGCATTGACTATCGACTATCACTCGATCTTATTTTTGTCAGAGGCAACCCTCAAATCTGTCATCATTTGACCAAATACTCTACTAACGGTCACCAGATTTCTGTATTTGAGAACTACAAGGAGAAATTAGTTAATTATAGCTCCCTTAACCCAAGAAAAATTTATCCCTTTCTTTATATTGAAGGTGTCATTGACTAACAAATGTTTTAATGCCCTAATTTGCATAGG
Source organism: Phalaenopsis equestris (assembly GCF_001263595.1). Lineage (NCBI taxonomy): Eukaryota > Viridiplantae > Streptophyta > Magnoliopsida > Asparagales > Orchidaceae > Phalaenopsis > Phalaenopsis equestris. The sequence continues at coordinate 70,375 of NW_018246389.1, forward strand.
ATGAGGTGGTGAAGAACATAAATTTCAATGCTCACTTTGTTCTATCAGGCTTAAGGATTGAAACTGACTGATAGTGTCAAACTAAACATATCCATTAGCTTCCACTTAGAATAAAAAAATGTGGTTGAATATATTATCTAACCAAGTGATTCTGCTTTTCCACCAAAAAAGTACATAACTCATTATCACAACATTGGAATTCAATTTGATCTAAGCTGGAATAACCCTATACCCATTAAAGATTGCCCAAAGTTATTGATTCAAGGGAATCCACAATCCATATTTTAGTTGGTCTTTACAAATGACCAGGTCATCTCTAAATTGATTGTTGGCCCTTTCATCCCAATGAGTTGTTGTATCTTACTAAAAAAATGCTTTCTTCTTAGGGTTTTAGTATGTTGCATCTTTGTAAGTTCCAAATTCATGGACTGAGAATGATTGTAAGTCACCTTTAATATAATATTTTATGTCGTCTCTCTTGTAATTGATCCATTGATGGAGAGAGGAATGCACCATCCGATGTTTGTGTAACCAGGGTCTCCATAGCAGTAAGGTGATGGATGTCTCTGAATCAATGATATAAAGCTTTGCTTTAGTCTAAAATTTCTATATTTTAAGTAAAAGGGTTATGGAGCCTAGAGCTCTCTTATCTTTCTTTTTAATATAGGTAACGACATCATATCGTATGAGAGTTTGTGTACTAACATCGAGGTAAGTAAGTGTTCTCAAATTTATTATGATGACCGACGCTCTCAGATTAACAACAAAACTTGACAATCTAACTTGGTCAACATTATCAGAGATGTAAAGTGATTGATTATGATCAGATAACCATAGTAGGAGGTCATTATCAGAGAAGAATGATACAACTAAAATATTAAGCATTTATGTACATATTTTTATACCTATTTTTTAGGATATTACACTTTAATAAAAGGTGTTTGTGTGTTTTTCTTTCAGATATAACTAAATATATTAGATATGGTCAAAAGAGTGAAAAGAGATCAAATTTGGCGCAAAAATGAAGAAGGTGTGAAAATAAACTATGACACATAAGCACCTAAGACTGACACTTAAGCGTTAGGAGATAGAGAAAGAACGCTTATGATCAAAATTTAGGGAATTTTGGATGAATTTTGAAAAGGTGTCTGAAGCAACTCTTGGTGAAAACATCGGTTACAGTTAATGGGAATGAACTTACATTGAAATGGCTCTTGAAAAGAAGAAACTATTTAAAGATTAATTGAATGTGGACACATTTTGAAAAGACACCAATGCACCTTTTGGAAAACTATAAAAAGGAGGACTTGAATTGATCTGAGAGGAGAGAGATGTAGAAGACTTAGGATACTTTTAAAGAGTAGAAAGTAAGGATTTGTAGGATTTTATTCAGGGCTTCTTATCACTTTTCTCATTTCTAGTGAAGGAAAAAGTGATTAGGTAGTTTTAAGTAAGAATACATTCTAGTTTGTTAGTGAGATAGAGAGATTTCTCTACCCTTTAGGGTTGGGCGACTCGACCTAGAGAGGATTGTAAGATAAAGGAAGAGATTTAAAAGAACTTCAAGAGTTTGGTAGACAAAAATTGGACATATGTTTTTATCTTTGTGACTATATTTGGTTTTAATTTAGAGTTATTGTGTTTTTACATGATTTCTACTTAATTGTTGTTGTGTTTTTTCCATGAATTCTGAGTATTTATCTTTATCTTTTTCTTTAAAATGATAAAAAATTAAGTGTTGGATGAAATTTGTGTGATGTATTGATCTATAATGTTGGAATAAGTTGTGATGATTTAATATTTGTACATCATTTACTTCTTGATTTGACCAATTAAGATGTTAATATTTCTTGTGAGAACATGTAAGATCCATGATGGTATTGTCTCAGACAACTAATGGTAGAATCACATGAGATTGTATGAATGAGAATGTAATTCATATGGTTGAGTGCAAAAAAATACGGAAACAAACATTGAAGGGTGTAGAGTTAGAGTACTTTAGAGTGACAGACTAAAGCCCCCAATTCGGTCTATTGTTTTAGGTCTTGATACAAGAGGTTAGCCCCCAGGTGGAGGAAAAAGAGGGAACTCTAGAGCAAGAGCTAGTATCTTCCCTACCTAGCCCGTTTTTATGACTATTCAAACTTTAGATTAGCCAATATTTTTTTATAGCATCTCTAGTAAGGGTAAAGAATAATTTTGCTCCTATTTCGCACAACACAATTTAGATACTTTCACAATAGAAATTCTATACTTGTTACTAATTCATAAAAAGGAAAAATATATTTTTTTGTATCGCTTTCAACTTACAAAAATCTTGTTATATTTAGTTAGTTGTTTACTATGTTTTCAATTATCAAAATTAGCAAAAATAATTGACTTTTAACTCCTAACAAAGTACATATAGTTAGAGTAAGACTTGTTTTCAAAGTAGATTTTGTTATCTATTTTCTTCCTAAGAGTTTGTAGTTCTCCCCGTGGGTTCAATATTTTGAGGCTTAATAAAAAAGTCTTATATTACTTGATAACGATACGTGTACTTGCATAGTATACCAATATTTAAATGAACAGTGCACCAAGTTTTTGGTACCTTTGTAAAGAAATAATCAAGAATCAAGTATCTATCCACACCAACATTATAGTTCTATCATACCAGATAGGGATCTAGATTTTGGATTCTGTTGTCAGGAAACTTACATCTTGTTCTTAGTAGAGGAGTCAAATGCAAAAGTATATATAAGAAATGGGATCATGTTTTTGGCACCTTTACCGGGAAGAAAAAGAAAATTTTAGTAAAATTTGAAAAAAAAATTTAGGAAAATAATTTTCTATTTTTAGAACGCTTGATTGAAACTTTAAAATTTATTATAAGAATATCGTAGTGTTTTTTTAATAAGTTCTTGTTTGTGTGATTTTATTTTATTTTATAGTAATGTAGGCATAGTTCAAGTTCTAAAGGACTAGTGCTCTACAATTCTGAATTTGAAAGAACTCTTAAAAAAATAAAAAAAATCAAAAATACATGAAACATTCAAAAAATTCAAGTAATGGCATACAAAATCAATTAAAATCCTGAAATTCATCAAGAATCTAGACCTTTATGAGATTATGTCAACCCTACAGGAGATGAACTTCATTGTAGTATTAAAAAACCTATTATAGTAGTTAATTCATTTGAACTTAAACCTGTTATTATTCAAATGGTATCAAATAATCAATTTGGGGGAGCATCAACTGAAGATCCAAATTTACATCTTGTCAATTATCTAGAGTTGTGTGTTACATTTAAATATAATGGTGTTTTGGATGATACTATTAGACTTAGACTTTTTCTATTCTCACTGAGGGAAAAAGCTAAGATATGGTTAAATTTGTTAGCACCTGAATCTATCAAATCTTGGGGCAATTTAGCAAATATTCTATACTAAATATTTTCCACTACAAAAAACTACGAAGCTTATAAATGATTTTACTTTTTTTTATCAGTTTGAAGGGGAATCTATTTATGAAGCGTAGGAATGATTTATTGAACTCCTGAGAAAGTGTTCACACCATGTTGTACTAGATTGGTTAATAATTTAAACCTTTACAATGGATTAGTTGAATCTCTTAGATTTATGATCGATGCTGCTGCTAGTGGTGCATTAATGTCAAAACTATTTTAAGAAGCATATGCTTTAATTGAAGAGATGACTACTAATAATTTTCTATGGCCTTCTTAGATGGTAACCCTAAGAAAGTAGCCAATATTATTGAATTTGATGCTTTTGCAATAATAATAAATAAAGTTGCTATAATTTCATGGAAGTTAGACCAATTTGGAATAATTTTTTTCTCAACCAATTACAATGATTGAAGAGAATTCATTAGGCCAGATGGTAGATTCTCAAACATCATTAAAAACTTTTAATGTCATAAATAATAAGCCAAATGACCCATATTTGAACTATTATAACCCAGGATGGAAAAATCATCCTAACATTAACTGGAATAATAATAATTCAGGTGGTAATAATCAATCCTCAACCATGGGGGAACAACCAAGTAAACTCATTAGGAAACTGGAACAACCAAGGTAATAATAATTGTTGACTTACTTATCCTCCAAGTTTTAACAGTAATCCACTATTTAAGTAAAAAACTTGTCTATAGAAGAATTATTGTTACAAATGGGAAATTAATTACAAAGTCAAGGAGCTACAATTATAAATATTAAGAATCAACTAGGATAAATAGCAAATTCATTAAGTACTAAATCTAAAAGAACACTTCTTAGTAATACAGAGGTAAATCTAGATGACCAGAATAATAAGCAAGTAAAAGCTGTTCAACTTAGAAGTGGAAGAGAGTTGGAAAATAGAGTTGAAAAAGAGATTAAAGTAGAGAGAGAAGAAATTGAAGAGCCTATAGAGGATGCTCCAAAAGGTTTAGACAGAACTATTTTTCCACTAAAAAGTGACTTGGAAAAAGTACCATCTCCATTTACTCATAGACTTAGTTAACAAAACTTGGATGAACAATTATAAAAAATTATGGAAATATTTAAAAAGCTTACGATTATTATTCCATTTACTGACACCTTAGAATAAATGCCAGACTATATGAAGTTTATGAAGGATATTCTTAACAGTAAAATGAAGTTTAAAGATAACAAGATTGTTGTACTTAGTGAGGAGTGTAGTGCTATAATTAAGAAAAAACTTTCTGAAAAAGCTTAAAGATCCTGGTAGCTTCACAATTTTATGTGCAATAGGAGACAAATTTTATGGGAAAGCTTCATGTGATTTAGGTGCAAGCAATAACCTTATGCCATTATCAATATTTATAATACTTGGAGTAACTTTGTAGTTAGAAGATTGTTCAATAGCATATTCTAAGGGAGTTATGGAAGATTTTTAGTGAAAGTGGATCAATTTATATTTCATGTTGATTTTAAAGTGCTAGATATGGAGGAAGATAAATAGATGCCTATCATTTTAGGGAGACCATTCCTAGCCACGGAAAGAGCAATGGTAGATGTGCAGAAATGGGAATTAACTATGCACGTCAATGATCAAAAAATTAGTTTTAATTTTTTAAAATCAATGAAGCATCCTGCAAAATGTAAAGATGATGAATGTTACAGGATGGATGTCATAAAATATCTGAGTGAATGCCATTTCAAAGCAATTTATGAGGAAAAATTTGTAATGAAAGAGTTGGAACATGAACAAGAAGAGTAATTAGAGCAATCTGATGATTTTCATGAGGAAGATCCAAATTATGTTCGAGAAAGTTTTGAAGTTTTTGATATGATAGAAAAAGATAAATCTATTTATCCAACAATTGAAAACCTCCTGAACTTGAATTGAAGTTACTTCTTAAACATTCAAAATATCATTCAAAATATGCCTTTTTAGGTAAAATATGCCTTTTTAGGTGATTCCTCAACATTACCAGTTATAATTTTCTCAAATTTAAATTTAGAAGAAAAAGAAGTAAGTTTAATGAAAACTTTAAAGAATTATAAGAAAGCATTTGGATGGACAATTGTTGATATTAAGGGAATTTATCCTTTAATTTGTCTCCATAGAATTCTTATGGAAGAAAATTGCAAACCCAGGTTTGATCTTCAAAGTAGATTGAATCCTGTTATGAAAGAAATTGTTAATAAAGAAATTTTAATGTAGTTAGATATTGGAATTATCTACCCTATTTTGGATAGTGAATGCGTTAGTCCAATTCACTATGTTTTTAAGAAAGGAGGAGTGACAGTGACTATTAATGGAAATAATGAGTTAATACCAACAAGACAATTCACATGGTAGTGAATATGCATTGATTATAGAAAATAAAATCTCACCATAAAGAAAGATCATTTTTCATTACCCTTTCTAGATCAAATGTGGGATAGACTAGTTGGGCACAATTACCTTTTTTTTTCTAGATGGATATATTGGTTATCTTCAAGTACAAATAGTTTATGAGGATCAGGAGAAAATAACTTTTACTATTCCTTATGGTAAATTTGCTTTTAGAAGAATGCCCTTTGGTTTATGTAATGCCCATGATACATTTCAAAGATGTATGATGGATATTTTCTGAGATTTAATTGAAAAGGAATTGAAGTTCTTATGGATGATTTTTTCAGTGTTTGGAACTTCATTTGAATCCTATTTAGAACATTTATAAAGATTTCTTAAGCACTGTAAAGAGGCAAACTTAGTCCTTAACTGAAAAAAATGTCCATTTATGGTAACTTGAGGAATTGTTTTAGGACATCACATATCAGAAAATGACATGTAAGTAAATCCTGCATAAATTTAAGTGATCGCTAATTTAACTCACCCAAAAAATGTGAAGGAAATTTGGAGATTTTTAGGACATGTTGGATTCTGCATGCGATATATTAAAGACTTCTCAAAATTGCTAAGCATCTATGTAATTTACTCGAAATAGATGTAATTTTTAATTTTGATACAGAGTGCCTAAAAGCTTTTGAGCTATTAAAAGATAAATTAGTCACTGCACCAATTATTGTTTAACTAGGTGGGAAAAATCTTTTGAATTGATGTGTGATGCAAGTGATTAGGCTATTGGAGCAATTTCAGGACAAAAATATGATAAGATTTTCAAGGTAATTTTCTATGCTAGTAGAACTCTTAAGGAAGCTCAAATTAATTATACCACATTTGAGAAAAAGTTATTAGCAATAGTATATGCTTTTGATAAATTAAGATCATATTTAATTGGAACAAAATGTGTTGTGCATACAGAGCATTCTGCTATTAAATATTTAATGAAAAATAAAGATGCAAAAACAAGACTAATAAGATGGATTCTTCTTATGCAAGAATTTGACTTTGAAATTGTAGATAGGAAGGGACCTGATGATCAAATTGTTGAACATCTATCCAGGCTTGAATTAGAAAAAATCACTCTATTTTGAAAAAGAAATTAATGAACATTTTCCAGATGAAAAGTTGTTCAATATTAATGAGTGGTGTGTTCCATGGTATGACACATTGTGAACTTTATAGTTATTGACATTATACCATATGATATGACATACCAACAAAAGAGGGAATTTTTATCTAAAGCTAAGACTTATTTTTGGGATGACCCATTTTTATATAAATACGGAAAGGGTCTAATTATTCAAAGATGTGTGCGTTAAGAAGAAACTTATGAAATTATCCAAAAATGTCATGATTCGGATTTTGGGGGACTTTTTGTTGTTGATAAAACAACATACAAAATTTTGCAATTTGAAATTTATTGGCCTACAATATTTAGAGTTATTCATGTTTATATCAAATTTTGTGATCGATGTCCGTGTAGGCAATATTTTTTTGAATAAATGAGATGCCCCTCAATTATATGTTGAAAGTCAAGATATTTGATGTTTGAGGATTAAATTTTATGTGACCATTTATACCATCTTTAAGAAATTTATATTTATTGTTAGCAGTAGACTATGTATCAAATGGATAGAAGCTACTGCTTTACCTTGATATGATGCTCAAAGTGTTGCAAAGATTTAAGAACGAACATATTTTTTAGATTTGGGATGCTGAGAGTGATCATCACTGACGGGAGAAGTAATGTAATGATAAAATCAGCTGGGGTATTTCCGCCCTATCTCCCTCACTTATGTCCTTTCTAAAGTTATGAGTAAGATTATTGTGGCTCATTTACAACCTCATTTGTCTACCATCATCTCTCACAGCAATCAACTTTCATTCAAGGGAGGGAAATATCTGATAATATACTACTTGTTCAAGAAATTATTGAATACCTTAAAAAGGAATATAGGGGTGGTAATGTTGTGATTAAGCTTGACATAAAAAAGCTATTGATACAACTAACTAGTATTTTATCTTGTGTACACTCCGAGCTTGGGTTTTTTCTATGAATTTCTACTGTATTATCAAGAGATGGTTAGAGCATAAATACTATAGTATCTTTATTAGTGGGAAATCTTATGGTTTTTTCTCATCCCTTAGGGGTATTAAACAAGGAGACCCTCTTTCTCCTATGATTTTTATCCTTGATTTCGATTACCTCTCACGGCTTATGAATCAAATGCAGCTACTTCATCCTTAAATTCAATATTCTCATAAATATATGCTTATGGTTAGTCACTTCTCCTACACAGATGATGTTATCCTTTTCCAAAATTCTAGAAAAAATGCTTTTAAAACTTTGATGCGGATGCTATATACATTTCAAAACACTTCGAGGTTGACCTTCAACATGGCTAAGTGTCAACTATTTTTTGGTAAACATGTTAGCACTACACTACTCATATTACATGGGTATTACATGGGTTGCTTCTTACACTGCTTGTCAGATCACATCTCTTCCTCTTAATTACCTGGGTGGTAATATTTTGCATGGTAAAAAGAGGCAAACATAGAAGGACGATGTGGTGGGCAAAATTAAAGCAAAAATAAATGACTGGAGAAATAATTTCCTTTCAAATGGTGGTTGGCTCACTTTGCTCAAGAGTGTCCTCCACACCATCCCTTTATATGCCTTTCAAATTTTGCAGCTGAAAGATATACTCAAATCACTCTAGAGAGACTTTTTAACAAATTTTTGTGGTCTGGTAGTAGTCACCAATAAATATGGACTACATGGGATAAGGTTTGTAAACCTAATATTGCTGGAGGCTTAAGCTTCAAGAACCTAAAGCACATTACGGAAATTAAAATGTGTAAACTCTGGTTTAAATTTTGTATGGGTGCTTCACTTTTGGTTTGCTCTCTTCATAAAAAATACTACACAATTTCCCACCCCTCTAATGTTCAATGGAAGGTAGGTGATACTATGCTTTGGAAAGCTTTGCTTAAAGTTCATCCCGTGGCTCAAAAATTTATCTTTTGGGATGTTGGCATTGGTAATTTATCTTTCCAGTTTGATCATTTGTGTGTGGAAGATTTCTCTATCATTCTTCACTCTTCCAAGGATAACACTTAACTTGTTTCTGATTGCTAGAGGGATGGTTATTGTGATGTTCATAAGCTTATGAATTTGGTTGGTGATAAAGCTGGAAACATCACAAAAATTCCTATTTCCCAATCTAAATTGGATAACCCTATATGAAAATTTACTTCTCATGCCTCCATTACTAAATTATTACATCAAAAGCTTCATATTTTAAATCCTTTTCATTGGACTTTTGCACTATGGAATTCTTTCCTATTCCTCTCTATCTCTTTCTTCCTATGGAGATATTTTTAATGCACTTACCCTTTGACAATATTTTGAAATTAAAAGGATTGTGTAGGGCTTTGCGGTGTTATCTTTGCAATTTTGAGGAGGAATTTGCCACACATCTTTTCATCAATTGCCTCTTTGCTCGTGAAGTCTAGAGTTTGGTTGGGGTGTATTTTAAAATAGTTTGGACTCCACGATTGAATAATCGATTGGAGTGGGAAAATTTTTATATTGCTTGGAAATCTGCATCCATTTATGAGGGGAAGCTAGAGCCATTTCCCTATGTTATTTTTAGATTTCTTTGGTCTACAAGGAATGCACATAATTACGACGCATTACCTCCTACACCTGTTATTACCACTTCTTATATTATTGCTTACTTTCTTAAATCCTCTCGTCTCATTACGATCTGCTCTAATCCACCTTCGAGGAGTAGGAGGGTCACCCAGATTTGGTGGAAACCCCCTTCAAATAGATGGGTTAAGCTTAATGTGAATGGGAGTTGGACAATATCTGTTGCTGGAAACATATGGTATTTTTAGTGACTCATCAGGTAGCTGCCTCTGTTATTTTGCCTCACCAATTTGTGCCTTTACTCCTTTGGATGTTGGGTGCTTCTCTATTTGGTATGCTCTACAGATTGAGGTTGTCTTCCATTTTCATTATTTATATATTGTGACGGAATCCATTGCAGTTGTTAACATGTTTAATAAGAACATTCCTCCTACTTGTAATTTTATTTGTTTGCTAAACATGATTCATGATTTAATCAAAAAGCACAATTTTGTTATAACAATGCACTTCATTTATAAGGAATGTAATTCCCCTCCTGATTGGCTTGCTAAGCAAGGTTGGCAAAGGGTTTTGGTGGGTGTTCTGCCCCCACCTTACTTGAAGACTCTTTCAAATGGTGATTTCCTAGATGTCCTCTATATTTGGCGATAATCTAATATTTTTTTGGGCTTTAGATTTCTCTAGCTTTGGTTTTCTGGGTTTCTGGAGGCTCTGGAAACCTGCTTCCTTGCGACCTTTGATGGATATTCAAACTAGAACAATTTTTCTTTGCTTATGTTGTTCTTGTTAAATGTTTCATACCTTTTTCTCATCTCTATTTTATGCTTGTGAGGAGTGTCTATGGAGCCTTTCGTAACACTACAAACTTCTTTCCCACTATTGCCTTGAATGGTAACACCTGTTTTGCTATTCTTGTGCATTGCTTGCAATACAGTGTTAAGATCAAAGTTCCAAAGTTGTTTATTGGCTTCAATTTTCTTATAGCTGCTGCACTCTAGAGTATTTTGTGGATCACTTTATTTTTGGGTGTTCTTTTTTTGGGTTTGTTATAATTGTACATGGGGTATACATTTTGTTTTTGGTATACTTCTTCTTTCTTTGGGTGGAGTTGTATGAGGTTGAGGATCCTTCTTATGAGTGCGTCATGTATTAATTCTGGTTTTCTAGCGAGGGATATTTTTCCTACCAAACTTTGTACCATTTTTGGATGATTAACATGTAGGGAGATGTATCATTCTCCTTTTACTGAATAGTAAAATATTTTATCTTATTAAAAAATTAAGTTTAGGGGGATGAAAAATAAATATCAAAACTTGAATTTTATTTATTCTCAAATGTGCTACAAATAAATTTTATTTTGATTGGAAAAAAATGATATTTCGTATGAAGTTTTATTAGGGAAGTAAAATTTTGAATATAGAAATGAGTAAAAAAAATTAGTTGAAACCTAAAGTTTTGAAGAAAAAATTAAAGTTCAAAATTTCTAGTTTAGAAATGTTAATTATTGTGTAACTATCTTTAGTAGGAGAAGTTGTATTTTTGAAAAATGTAGAAGGGTTAGACTTTGATTTTCAATACTTAACTTTTTTTTAATAAAAATAAATTTTAAAACTATTATTATATTTTTATGTAAAGGATATATATCAAACCCTTGCTTTAAGAAAGGAAGAGTGGAATTCAAAATCATTAAGGGCCAATCAAGATATAGTAATCCTCACCTGAAAAAAAGAAGTGAAGTATAGTATACAAAAATGGGAGGAGAAGCTTGAGGATTAGTGCCTAATAAAAAGTTGGTTCCACATATAAACTTTTTAAAGTAAATGACTTGATAAACTATTCAGCTTAAGGATATAATATAGTAAGTATAACTATTCTTAATAAAAAATTTAAGTGGGGGAGATAGAATGCTTAAACTCTATATTTGGTAAATCTACAAGTATTTTTGAACTAGATAGGAACTCATATTTTTAGACTTCTTAACATTAAGGATTTCTAAACTCTAAGTTGGTTTCATTTACTAAAGTCTTTTCTAAATTGGACTACTTTTTTTCTAGAACAAAATTTTAAAATATTCTAAAGAAACTCATTTGCATAATTTGCTTATTTTGGGTTTGAAATATTAGAGTGTCACTTGAGGACAAGTAACATTTTAAGTTTGGAGGATTTGGATACTCCTAAAATATAAAGCATTTATTTACACATTTTAATAGCTATTTTTGAGGATATTGAGCACTAATGGAAGGTATTTGTGTGTTTTTCCTTCATGTACAATTAAATGGATGAGATGAAATATGATGAAAGTAGAAAAAAAGATCAAATTTAGAGAAAAAATAAAGGTGTGAAAATGAACTGTGGCGCCTAAGCTCCCAAGACTGACAATAAGCACCAGGAGAAAGAGACGGTCGTGCCTAAGCGCCAAAGACCTCATGCTTACATGCCATGTAGTTATGATAAAAATTCAAGGAATTTTGGAAAAATTTTGAAGGGGTGTTTGAAGCATCTCTTCGTGAAAATGTGGATTACAGTTGATGGGCACAAAAATAAATTGAAATGGTTCTTGAGAAGAGGCAACTCTTGGAAGAATCATTGAATGTGGACTTATTTTGAAGAGACACAAAAGCACCTTATGGAAAACTATAAAAAGGAGGACTTACTTGGTGAAAAAGTGAATTACAGTTAATGGGCATGAAAATACATTGAAATGTTTCTTGAAAAGAGGCAACTCTTGGAATATTTTATGAATGGGCACACATTTTTAAGAGACCATTTGGAAAACTATAAAAAAATAAGACTTGAATTGAATTACCCTGCCCCCTTTGTCGTCCCTCTCACCATAGAAGAATTAGGATATTCTTAGAGTGAAGAAAGGGAGAGTTTTAAGAGAAAGGAAGGGACTTAAAGGAACTTCAAGAGTTTAGTGGAGAGGATATTGAGATAATTTTTTATCTCTCTGACTACATTTTATTTTAATTTAGAATTCTTGTGTTTTTACATGATTTCTACTTTTAAACTTAATTGTTGTTGTGTTTTCTTCATGAATTCTGAGTAGTTTTCTTTTTATTTTTCCTTAAAATGATAAGTAATTAACTATTGGATGGAAGTAGTGTGAGGTATTGATGTATAATGCTAGAATAAGTTGTGATGATTTAGTCGTTCTACTTTATTTACTTCTTGATTTGGCCAATTAAGATGTTAATATTTGTTGTGAGAACATGTAAGATCCGTGATGGTAAGTTCTCAGTTTACTAATGGTAGAATCACATGATCTTGTATGGATGAGAATGTAATTCATATGGTTGAGTGTAAGTAAATAGAGAAATAAACTTTGAAGGGTGTAAAGTTTGAGGACATTAGAGACTAAAACTCCCAATTCGGTCTATTGTTTTAGGTCTTGATACGAGGATTTAACACCCAAGTAGAGGGAGGAGAGGGAACTCTAGAGTGAGAGCTAGTATCTTCCCTACCTAGCCCGTCTTCAGGACTATTCAAATTTTAGATTAGCCGTTCTTTATAGCATCTCTCGTATGGGTAAACAATAATATTGCTCCTATTTGGCACAACAAAATTTAAATAATTTCACAACAAAATTCTCATACTTGTTATAGATTCATGATAAGGAAAAATATATATTTTTTTATTGCTTTCATATTACGAAAATCTAGTTTTACTCTTTTTTCAATTATCAAAATTAGCAAAAAGAAAAAAATTTTCATTCCTACCATAGTATCTATACTTTAAGTAAAACGCTTTTTCAAAGTAGAGTTTATTATCAAATTTCCTCTTAAGAGTTTGTAGTTCTCCCTGTAGGTTCAATTTTTTGGGCTTAATCAAAAAGTCCTATATTACTTGATAAAAATATGTATACTTGTGTGGTATCCCATTATTTAAATATAACAGTTGTACTCTTACTTGCCTTAAAGTCAGGTATTTGACACTGTGGTAAAGAAAAAAATATAAATAAAGAGAGTCAAGAATCTAACTGCACATACATCATAGTACTATCCTAGTAGATAGGGATCAAGTTTTTGGTTTCTATTATCAAAAAAATGTACATCTAGTTCTTAGCAATGGAGTTAGAAGCAAAAGCATATAAAAGAAAAGGGGATCACCCCCTTGCTCCAATTTAGACTGAATTTGGCTCCAGCTATGTGCTAGCCAAAATGGTGGCACATATTGGTGTTGAAAAAGCTTAGAGGCTTTGAGAAAGTTTTATTTTGATTGGGAAGTATGTTTTATGGTCTTGTAATGCTTCTAGGAAGGTTAGTTTTGTGTTTTGAGACTGTTGATGTTGAGGCCAATAGCGTCCCTAGATTTCAATGATGAAATTACAGTTTATTGGTGGAGGTAATGACTTGAGGATGGTGGGGATCAATTACCATGATCGGTGAGAAGGTTTTCTCAGTTGAGGGCAAAAGGTTTGGGAGTCGACCTAGGGACCTTTGTAGTGTCTGATACCTCTCAAGTTTAGGCTATTTATAGCCATGTAAGTTAATGGGATGAACATGGCCACAGTGGGGAAGCTCAAGCTGTTCCTTAGAACATTTTAAAAGGAATTTCAGGGTTTTTGGGCAGTGGTGAGAGCTTTTCAAATTTTGATGTAAAGGCCATGGTTGTGGCCATAGAAATGAAGGTGGCATGGAGGAGGACTTATGCTGATTGGGTAGACTTTTTGGTGGTTTGTTATGACTAGATTTGGTATAGTTTTGGCTCACCAAGGGCTGGTCAAAGAGACCATGACCTAGGCACCAAGTGTAAAGTGGCATGGTTAGGTGTGCCAAATTTTTCTATTAGTGTTTTTGTTTTAGTCAAAATTACGCATTTACCATAATGGGTTGGGTTTTTGTCATGATTGACCCATGAAGGATGGGCTATGGACTTGATGGGTCATGGGTTCTGGGATTTTGGACTAGGGCTAACTTAATGTGGATGGAATTAACTCATAGTTCTAAGCCATAATAAGCCAGTCATAATTCACCTCATTAAGTAATTAGGTGAATTATGGGGGTTGTCCCCAAGATGCCAATTTTGGTCCCCAAGTGCTTTGATGACTTGACCAATTTAGGTGGGACCCAATTGTATGGCAATGGGGTTAACTGGTCAAATATTGATCAAAATTGGGTTAGGCCCAATTTCATTTGACCACCCATGCCATCAAGTCTTGTGGTCAAAGGGGTGTGTTGGAATTTAAGTTGATTTTTAGGGTTAATCGGGGGTTGGGAAGGCCTTAGGTGAGGCTAGGGATCTATTTTGGTATATCCCCGTCCAATTGAAAAGTTTGATGTCATGTTGGTTCCTAGGTTTCATACGGAGGTTTTAAAGGTTTGGATTTCCTAAGTTTCCAAGGACATGTCTTACCCATGAGGGGTTGATGCAGGGTGAATTTAGTGTATTAATTTTGCAAATATTTTCCAATATTACAAAATACATACGGCAGAAGAAATATTAAATATGCAAATTAATCCCAACAAAAATTACTTTATGAAAATAGTTTTATCATTCTTTAAAAATCTTTAAACTTTCGAAGCCTCTAAAAATAACGCAAGTATACGTATCACTCAAGTAATAAAGGGATCTAATAGAGTCATAGATATCGATCCCACATGGAAGTTTGAAATGCCTATTAGAAAATTTTTAAGATTATAATCTAAACTACAATTTTAAACTACAAAAGTGAAGTGCTAAATTTGAATATAAAGTAATAGAGTGAATGCTAAAAAAATGTAGTAAGAAAATAAAGTTAATTAAACTAATTGCTAAACTTTTAAAAGTAAAATTATGAAGACTAAACAAAGGATTTGTTATGAAGAGTTAAAATTTAAGAAAGCATTACTCCCCTTTACAATGAGTATATGGATTGTGAAGAAATTAAAATAATTTGAAAAAATATATATAAATTGTTTTGTGCCAAATAGTGGTAACCTGATTCTTTACCCTCTTCTATGTGCATAAAGAACGATGACTAATCCAGAGTTTGGTCTCTAATTCTGTGGTTAGGTTGGGAGGATATCGACTGCCACTCAAGAACTCCCATTACTCCCTCAACTGAGGGCTATCAATTTCACATCAGTTTCCAGCAAACTAGACCAAATTGGGTATTTTAATCTGTCATCTTAAAATCTCAAATTATGCATCTAACAAAGTATATTTCCTTATTTATTTGCACTCAACTCTATGGATGACATACTCTCCCATGAAATAATATGTGATTCTCACTCTGTTGTAAAAGTCATTGCCCTTTCGGAACATATATTTCTCAACACATTTTAAGAATTCAACTGGCCAGTTCAACAATTAAATGAAGATCAGAGTTCAAATAATAAAAAATTATTGACATTTAAAAAGATATAAAACGAAATCAAATCTTCACAAAACCATATCTCAAAGTAGTGAGAAGGATAAAGATGACTACTCAAAATTTATGAGAAAGATACGACAAAACAAAGATTTCATTAATAAAAATATGTTTACAAAAATAAGAAAAAAAAGACAACTTATTTCATAATCCTTCTCAAGCAAATCCCCAGAAGTTCTCTTCAAGCCTTTCTCTCCCTACAAGCACTCTCAATTCTCTCTTAGAAATATAATGACGAAGAAATCTCTCACCTTCATTCTCCTCTTACAATCCTTGAAGAAAATCTTCATGTCCTTGATTTTCTCTCACTCTCTGTTTCTTCTTTTGCCTCCTTTACACGCCACACACCATCTCTTTCATTCCTAAACTTTCTTCTCTTTTATCAAAGGCTGCTTCCCTCCAAAATTCTATCCAAAAGTTAACTCTTTTGAATTCAAAAGACATGTCCATTAATCCAAGAGACATATCCCTTCATAAAAGAACCTTCCAAAGTGTCTAGATGCATTGAAACACTCCAAGGGGTGTTTAAAACAAGTGTCCTTTTGAAAACTCATGCAAAATTTGTCTCGAACTGCCTTAATATGCAAAAAGTCGTCTCTGGCCCATCTTGCACCAGTTCTGGCGCATCTGGCGCCAGCTTGCTTAAGTCCTCATTATTCTAGGTTTTGGCACATCTTGCATCAATCTGGCACATCTGGCATCAGTTCTCTGTAGAATGGCGCATCTTGTGCCAATCTAGCGAATATGGTGCCAAAGCTCTATAAAATAGTGCATCTCGTGCCAATTTGACGCATCTTGCACCAACATTCCGAAAATTTGTTGTTTTGGCTCCAAATTTCGTCCTTTTTGCTACTTTGGCTCCAAATGCCTAAAATTGATTTAATTGGTACGAAATCATGAAAATTCCCTTCTTTAAAGTGCAATATCACCAAAAATAAGAATAAAAGGTATACTTAAAACAACATATTATTTTGCTGTATCAAATACCCTCAAACTTAAATGTTACTTGTCCTCAAGTGACACTTTTACTACGTAAAAGCATATGGCTTATGATAGAGATTAACTTATAACTCTTATACTTTAGTTTAATAAATAAAATAGTAATATTTAAT